>NC_134353.1:920856260-921128760 GCF_048569485.1 Anomaloglossus baeobatrachus | reverse complement strand
TCGGATCCGGACCTTCAGTGGGTGGCTCGAGGGTCTCCAGACCCGGGGGTCCACACGGTCCCGCCGATCTAAAAGGGGTTGGCGGTTTGGGGGGACGTAGGTGTACGGCCGGAGCAGTGTTTGAGTTTGTGACGCCACCCACGGGTTGTGGTGAACGTGGACACCACCACTGCAGTTACAGGGCACCCGGGGGAGATGTTGCGCAGCAAGTTGATAACCCCTCCGTGGGTAGGGATGGTGGCCCCGGGACCCGTTGTGGGAGTAGTTGGGCGGTGCAGGGAGATGGGCGGCCGGAGGGCACTGATGTACTCACTATTAGTAAACACACACGAGTCTCTGGTAAACCAAGGTGATGGTGGTAGGTGCCCGCAGACGGCTGCAGTCTGGTCTCCCACCTGGTTGGTGGTCTCTGCCTTTCTCCTGCACCTGTTTGTGTGATGGTGGACTACCTGCGCTTGCAACTACAGGAGTCCGCTCCCCGGCTTTTGATTGTCAAAGGAGTCCTTTGCCCGCAGACGCTGGCCCGTGAGATCTCTCTGCCGTGGCGGTGGCTTTCTATCCCCCTTGTTGAGCTGTTGTCTTCAATCAGGGCTTTGGGTGGGACAGGACCTCTAGTCCTGGCCGCAATCAGTTAATTAGCTAGCCCCCAGTAGCTTCTGGACCTAGCTACAGGGTCTGAGTACCCCCCTTTGTTCTCCGGTTTCCGAGTTGGTTCCCTGGGTCGGTACCGGCGGGCCACTACCCTGTTCCGGTCCACCACGGTTCCACCGAGCAGTCTTCCTGGCTCCTGCAGGCAGAGGCTTCAGTTTGCCTCCTAGCCAAAGGTGCCCGGGCTCCTACCCTGGCACCTGTCAGTCTGCTACAGGCCTGTCACACAGGCCTGACCGCCTCCACTGAACTCTCAAACTCGACTCCCAAACTCGACTGTTTACTTTTTCCTGCCTCAGGCTCTCTGAACTCCTCGGTGGACGCGTGGCCAACCGCCTGGCTCTGCCCCATGGTGTGTCCATCAAGCACTGAGGGAGGTGATTAGGGTTTTAAGTGTTTGGCTGCTGACACCTTGTTAGGGGACTGGTGTAAAGCGGAGCCCTATCTGTGACCACCTGGCCCGGCCAGGGCGTCACATAATGACTATATAATATATAGGAATAGATCACTCTGTGTGTAATGACTCTATATAATATATAGGAATAGATCCCTCTGTGTCTAATGACTCTATATAATATATAGGAATAGATCACTCTGTGTATAATGACTATATAATATATAGGAATAGATCCCTCTGTGTCTAATGATTCTATATAATATATAGGAATAGATCCCTCTGTGTCTAATGACTCTATATAATATATAGGAATAGATCGCTCTGTGTATAATGACTATATAATATATAGGAATAGATCCCTCTGTGTGTAATGACTCTATATATGCGTTTCCCTTTTTATACTGAACTACTGAAATAAATTAACTTTTTGATGATATTCTAATTTATTGTATTGAGATGCACCTTTATATTAGTGTACAACCACTCAAAATCTGAGACGGAAATGAACACTCCAGGAAAAACCTTTTACCATTAGTGGGGATCCCCAACTGATTGTGGAGCAATGACATATCTTCATAAGATGCGATCGCTTACTAATATGGGAAAACCCATTTTGACTTAAAGGGGTTTTCCATTTCCAGATTGCCCCTGTCCCTTGCAGTATGTTTTTGTTTTGTTTTTTTTTAATAAAAACAAAAAAATAAAACAAAAGGGCCTTACTCACTCTTCCCAGGTGCAGTGCTGAGTCTCCATCACTGCTCCTATTGTCTGTTATTGCCTGCAGTGCCAACATTTTGACAGCGCTGCAGCCAATCAATTAGCTCTGTGACTCATGCAGTTATCTTCATTGGCTGCAGTGTTGTTGGCATTAGCTCTGCAGGTAATAACCGAGGCCTAGGAAAGTAGTGCAGGACCAGGGGAGAATGAATATAGCCGTTTTTGTTTTTTATTTTTAAATAATGGGCAGACGAGGCAAGGGGTTTGCAGATACCCTAAGGAGTAAGGCCCTGTGCGCACTAGAAAATGGAATTTTTTTAAGAAAATTCCGCAGGCTCTTAAAGATTTCCGTACCTGCGGGAAAACACCGCAAAAAATCCGCACCGAAATCCGCATACGGTATGTTGCGTATTGTTGTGGATTTGCCACAGGTTGTTCCCTGCGGGATTTCACAGTTCTCCCCGCTCCTGCTGTCCGTGGTGCTGAAGTCTCCGGGCCGTGCTTTTGTTCTGCGCGGCTGCCTCCGGCGCTCTGCTGTTTGCAGGTCAGCTCACTTCACTGGCGTCCTGATCCTCACAGTGAATAGTCATGGTCTATGGCGCTCGCTGTGAGTGCCAGGTGTAGCAGAGTTGAAAGCGTCGTGGGACATCTTGTGGATTACGTCAGACATGGAGGGCTGTTATTAGGGGGTTAATAAAGTGGTGAAAGAGGGGGATTTTTTGTCTTTTATTTCAAATAAAGGATTTTTGGGGTGTTTCTGCTTATTTACTTTCACTTAAAGTTTAGTGATGAGGGGGTGTCATATAGACGCCTGCCATCACTAAACTAGGACTTAGTGGCAGCTATGGGCTGTGCCACTAACTCCATCATTAGCCCAATTGCCGCCGCATCACGGCAACGGGAAGAGATGGGAAAAGTCCGGGGCTGTCACATCTAATGGATGCGGCAACTCCGGGTGGCTGCTGGCTTTAAAAAAAGAGCAGTTTTACTTTTACTTTTATTTTCTCTCTGGCTGAAATGGAAATGTGTGTGCAGGATTTTAATGGTACTACTGCTATAAAAAAAAAAAAAAAAAAAAAAAAAAAAAAGGTACTGAAAAAAAAGAAAGCAATAGCTTAAGGCTATGTACGCACGCTGCGGTTTTTGCCTACTTTTTGCACATTTTTGGGTGCAGTTTTGGTCTCAAAACTGCATGAATTTCCTTTCCCAACAAAGTCAAAGAGATTTCATTTTTGCTGTCCGCACATTGCAGGTTTTTTTTAGCTGCGTTTTTGTGGTGACCACTGCAGCATGTCAATTCTTTTTGAGTTTTTCATCCATTGAATGCATTGCACAAAAACGCAGCAAAATAACGCATCAAAAAAATGCGCAAAAACACATGCTTTTTTGATGCGTTTTTCCTGTGGGTGCGTTTGTGTGTTTTTTTTGGAGCCAAAAAAACTGCATTTTTGTGGTCAGAAAAAGATGCAGCATGCGGACATAGCCTTAAGGATATGTGCGCACTTACCGGATTTTGCCGCGGATTTTCCGCGGATTTGCTGCATGTTTCGCAGCAGAAAATGTTCATAACATCTCTGCAGTGAATCACCAGCAAATCCTATGGAGAAAAAAAATCCTGTGCGCACTGGGCGGAATTTGACAGCTGCATGTTTTGCTGCGGGAATCCCGCAGCAAAAACAAGTGCATGTCACTTCTTTTCCGCACATCGCTGCGGGATTTCACTCCATTGACTCCAATGTAATCGTGAAATCCCGCAGGGAATAACGCAGGAAGCAAATTCTGTGCGGTTCACCGCGTTTTCCTGCGTTATTCCCTGCGGTATTTCGCGGTTTACCTCCGGTAATGTGCATCGCCTGTCTGCGGTTTTGCAGGGAAGTGATGTCATTACAGGAAGAGGAAGCCGTGCAGAGTAAACACACACATACATCACAGACACAGAACACATCACACACACACACACATCACAGACACAGACACATAGAACACACATAGAAAGAAAACAGAAATATAGGAAAAAAAGAACGTGGGCTCCGCTGCATATTTACCTTCCAGCCGAGGTAAGCACACAGCGGCGGCCCGGTATTCTCAGGCTGGGGAGGGAGAGGGGCAGGGATAATGTCCCCTGCCTCACTCCCCCTCCCGTAGCCGAGAATATCAGCCGCAGCTGCCCCGGCACTGTCGCATGCATTATGCGGCACTACCGGCGTGTCCTCGGCTCTTCTTGCCACCGTGTAGCAGTGGTGGCAAGGTAATACAAGGGGTTAATGGTGATGGGGGACCACCGCCATTAACCCCAGGCTTGATAATGGCAGCGTCTGTGACAGCTGACATGATCAACCCGTAAGTAAAGTGAAAAAAACACACACAGAAAAATCCTTTATTTTAAATAAAACAAACAAGCCTCGTTCACCATTTTATTAACCCCCCCAAACAAAGCTCCGGCGTAATCCACAGCTCCGGCGTCCTGCACTGCTGACATCCAGCCGCGACTGTCACAGACACAGGCTGAATGCAGCAGACAGCAGAGGTAATTACCGGTCATTTCCCACGGCCGGTAATGTGAACTCACTGCCGACCGTGGGAAATGCAGCGATCTGTCTGTCTGTCTATCTATCCCTCTATCTATCTATCTATCTATCCCTCTGTCTATCTATCTATCCCTCTATCTATTCTTCTGTCTATCTACTATCTCAGAATTAAATGACTTTTTTTTTTTTTTTTTTCAATGTGCTTTATTGCATTGAATGCAATAAAGCACATCCCAACCCGCACGCGGCAAAACCGCGGCAATACCGCGAATAATACCGCGGTAAAACCACAGCAAACTGCGGCAAACCGCATGCGGTTTTAGGGTGCGGTTTCCCGCAGTTTTTTACCGCGGGTGCGGTAATCTTTGAGGGCATGCGGAATTTTCTCAAGAAAATTCCATTTCCCAGTGCGCACAGAGCAGGCTGTTTTATATGCTGCGATATCATGACAGATATCGCTAGCGTGCGTACCCGCCCCCATCGGTTGTGCAACACGGGCAAATTGCTGCCCGTGGCGCACAGCATCGCGCGGACCCGTCACACTACTTACCTGCCTAGCGACATCGTTGTGACCGGCGAACCGCCTCCTTTCTAAGGGGGCAGTTCGTTCAGCGTCACAGCGACGTCACAGCAGTATCACAGAACCGCCGCCCAATAGAAGCGGAGGGGCGGAGATGAGCGGGACGTAACATCCCGCCCACCTCTTTCCTTCCGCACTGCTGGCGGCCGCAGGTAAGGTGAGGCTCCTCGTTCCTGCGGTGTCACACAGAGCGATGTGTGCTGCCGCAGGAACGACGAACAACATCGCTAGCTGCAGCAGCAATAATTGAGAGTAGGGGGTGATGTCACCGATGAGCGATTTTGAACGTTTTTGCGACGATGCAAAATCGCTCATAGGTGTCAAACGCAACAACATCGCTAAAGCGGCCGGATGTGCGTCACAAATTCCGTGACCCCAAACGAGATCGCTTGAGCGATGTCGCAGCATGTAAAGCCACCTTTAATCAATTTTCCTGCCCACTCATGTCTCAGAGTAAATACTGTAAGGCCCTGTGCGCACACTGCGTTTTTTGGTGCAGTTTGTTGTCCTAAACTGCATGCAGTCCTTCCCCAGCAAAGTCTATGAGATTTCAGAAAGGCTGTGCGCACGTTGCTTCTTTTTTGCCTGCAGTTTTGGTTGCAGAAAAGAGAAGCAGCAGGTTACTTCTTTTCTGAGTTTTTCCCTGCGTTCTGACATTGACAATATTAAAAAAAAAAAAATGCAGGGGCAAAAACGCACCAAAACACGGCAAAAATACACGTTTTGATGTGTTTTTTTGGCCAGAGGTGTGTTTTTCGCTAGAGAAACAAAACTGCAGTGTGCGCACATATCCTTAGAGACATGTCATCGACGACCGCGACGACATCGACGACCGCGACGACATCGACGACCGCAACGACATCGACGACCGCAACGACATCGACGACCGCGACGACATCGACGACCGCGACGACATCGACGACCGCGACGACATCGACGACCGCGACGACATCGACGACATCGACGACCGCGACGACATCGACGACCGCGACGACATCGACGACCGCGACGACCGCGACGACCGCAACGACCGCGACGACATCGACGACCGCGACGACATCGACGACCGCAACGACATCGACGACCGCAACGACATCGACGACCGCAACGACATCGACGACCGCAACGACATCGACGACCGCAACGACATCGACGACCGCAACGACATCGACGACCGCAACGACATCGACGACCGCAACGACATCGACGACCGCAACGACATCGACGACCGCAACGACATCGACGACCGCAACGACATCGACGACCGCAACGACATCGACGACCGCAACGACATCGACGACCGCAACGACATCGACGACCGCAACGACATCGACGACCGCAACGACATCGACGACCGCAACGACATCGACGACCGCAACAACCGCGGCGACCGCGGTCATGAGACCTGATAATGGACTCATCAGGTCTCAAGACATATCTGAAATAGATATGACAACAGAATGAAGTGCTGCCAGTATGACCCAAGAACTTACTGAAGGACAAATAAAATGTAAAATGAGGGGTCTTCATATATAGGAATAGGGGAAGATTAACAGTAATACTTTCATTGTTGCCCATATCAACCAATTACAGCTCAGCTTTCATTTTGTATTCTGAATTTAAACAATGAAAGCTACATTGTGATTGGTTGCTACGGCCAACACAGATAGTATCTTACTAAAACAGCCCTTAGCAACCAATCACAGCTTACCTTTCATTTTGTATTGTGCTGTTGAATAATGAAAGAAGTGCTGTGATTGGTTACAACGGACAACACAACAAAGACTATTACTTGAGACTGGTTTTATAAATCTTCCCCACAGAGTGTAAGCTCTTTAAGGTTTAGCAGTAATGAGTGTGACATCTGTAGCCGGGATATACACTGACAGGATCTAGTCCCAGCAGAATAAGACATGGCACACCATAATGCCTCATCTGCAATGTCAGGCTGACCTGGATAGGAAAGATTCTTGATTTAAGAAGTCATAACCATTAAGGCTGCTTTCACACATCCGTTTTTTGCGTAGCGGCAGAAAAAAATGCAACCTTTTTTTGGTGCCGGTTGCGTTTTTTTCCGCGTAGACTTTTATTAGCGCCGTATTGTGCCGCATGGCCTTGCGTTGTGTCCGTTTTTTTGCCGGATGCGGTATATTTAGCCCATGCGGCGGGCGGATGGAACGTTGCCTGGCACGTTTTTTTGTGCGGCGAAAAAAACGCATCGCACCGGAGCAATATACAATGCAAGCCTATGGCCGCCGGATGCGGGTTTTTTTGCACTGCGCATGCTCAGTATCAAGCCGCATCAGTCAAAAAACGGATGGGCCGCATGGAAAAAACGTATGCAACGGATCCGTTTTTTTTCGCCGCATCGGTTGCATAGGTTTTTGAGCCGGATTGAGTCGCACTGCAAAAACCGGATGTGTGAAAGCAGCTTAACAGATGCAAACAGTGCAGAGGTGCAATGTATATGTACAGATGTAGCAGAGATGACTTTATGAGACTAGATCTGTGATAAGCGTGCCGTGACTGGGTCTAATATGGCAGCTCTGGCTCATAAATGTCAACAGGGTAAAACTGCAATACCAGGCATTGCCAAAGGTGGCGCTGTATCTAGGGAAAACAAAAATAATTGTCACGCTAGGTATGGGGGAATAGCGGATGAAAGGTGGAAAAAGTGGGGGTGGTGGAGAGAGGGAAACCCTGTCTCTAAGGAAGGGGGAAGTTAGTGACCCCTGGTAAAACCTACTGCGCGCCCATGGCTCCCCTGACATACCTAGATAGCTTCAGCACCTATGTGCCAATCAAGATACCTAGGCCCTGGCTGACCCAGAAATAGCCCTAGGAAGGGACTGGACGGGATGTGCACTTGTCAACTCCATTAAGACCTAAATAAAACAAACAGGGTGGACAACTTATCTGCAAGATGACTTTGGGAGAATAACAGCAACATACAACGTGTTACGACAGGAGATTTCAAGCCGACTGATTGCAATCTGGACAGTATAGGAGTGAACTCTATCACCGGCAACAAACCAAGGAGAAAAGCAGGTACCGTGTTTTTCGGATTATAAGACGCATCTTAAAACCCAAATGTAGTTTACCAGGGGGGGGGGGGTGGAGGGTAAAAGGGGGTAAACAGAGGCAGGGGTAATGCCTTGCGGTGTGCTGCAGGCGGCATTGCTCTGTGCCAGGGCTGTGGGTGCAGCATTGCTCAGTGCGGCGTGGTTCTGTGCTGGGGCTGTGGGCAGAACGCCGCTTTCTGCCAAGGCTGCTCTGTGCGGCGGGTGATGAGGAAAGGCCATTCTCAAGATGTCAGCTGTAAGGCCTTCAAATAATGGCGCCCAGAGTCGGTGCGTGTACAGATGGAGCTCTCGACTCAAGCTCTCATCTGCGCATGCACCCACTCCAGATGCCATTTCTTTGAAGCGCACACTGCCAACATATCGACTCCAGCTGTCATTTCTTTGAAGCACACACTGCCAACATATAGACTTGGGCTGCCATTTCTTTGAAGCACCGCTGACATCTTCAGAATGGCCCATTCCTCACCATCTGCCGCACAGCAGAGACGTGTCCACAACCCCAGCACAGAGCAATGCCCGCAGTGCGCATCTGGACCCCCCTTTGCACCACCCGCAGCACTGCCGTACTCCAGCACCACCCCAGCCTCCTGTGACCACCGCTGCTGCCCCCCCCTCTCTGTTAAGACACCACTGGATTATAAAACAGACCCCATATTTTTTTACCTTTTTTTTTACTCTAAATTTGGGGTGCGTCTGATAATCCGATGCGTCTTATAAAACAAAAAATATGATATATAGACACAGGGATTGGGGATACGGATTCACAGCTGAACTGCCAAGATATCTGCAAAGTCCAAAAGGGAAAAGTTAACCCTAACATGCAAGATACATAGAATTCCATTCACACAAAGGAAAACACACTAGAATATCAAGAAGCAGCGAGTGCGGCCAAACACAGCGACCTTCTGCAGCCAGACACCACAGGGTTGTCTGTCAACCAAGACAATAATGCCCAAAACCTATAAACCCTCCAATTAAATATTAATGACTATAATTATGATTTAAAGGGGATGTCCGATCATAAAAGTTAAGGAGGCCAATGCCAGACACCCGCAGCTGTTATCAGCTCCAAAGACTCTAGATGAAATAACGCGGCGGCCATTCCTGGGTATTGCACCGGATCTCCCATCACTTGAAGGAGGTGAAGTAATTGGGAGCAGCAAATAAATAATGCACACAGCTCTGTACACTGATTACATCCAGGCGCCCCGAGAGCTAACAACAGCTGATCGATGGGGATTTCGGCCCTGACGAATGGAATACTAATGACGCTCAGGTCATCAATACGTCAGCCGTAAAGTGATACCTAATGCGTTAGCATTGCTATTTGGAGAACATATGGCCCGATTTATTATTGAACAATGGCTTTTCTATTGTCTTAAGGTTTTTTTATGGGGGGTTTTTTCCAACTGTTTTTAATTCACCAACTGCAAAGTTTTAAAAAGTCAAAACATTTGCGCAAATGTCTGCCCCCCCCCCCCCCCTATGGATCTTATGTACATCTGGAATTCTTGCACAAATTATATGAAATTGGACGTTTTACGCTAAAAATTTACAAGAAAACATTTTTAAAGACAAAAACAAAAAACATGACGTGCGCAATTTTAGAGAATATAGTGCAATAAAATATCAATAAGAACAATGAATATCACAAGACACAAAAAATGAAATGAGAAACTACAAATGATGATTGGGACCCCCTGGCCCTTGCGGGGTTTACCTCAAGCTGGACTTTTTTAAGAACTAGAATTTGATGAAAAGGGACATCATATTTTCTGACAAGTAATGTCAGACACATCCCCCGGCCTGCAACTGTCCAGATCCCAAGGGGGAAGTATTGATGGCTGCACAGGACACCTTTGAAGGCATAAGATTCATATAACAAGAAGCCATTGAAAGACCCAAACTAGAGAGGTAACCAAAGACACCCAAAGCCCTCCACACCCTGATCCTAACAAAAGAGGATGGAGAGGCAAATGGTAAGAAGATGGGGGAGGAAAAGTTATCCTGTGTCAAAGCATCAATCCAGGGTTTTGGGTTGGGTTTTTTCCAGCGCTTTTAGTGTTCCCTTCTCCCTGTCATATGCTCACGTTCCGTCGGCTTCATACTTTTTCAGCACTGTGACAGTCCCACGGGATCACCTGTAACCTCTGATTGGCTGGAAGTCAGAAGTTATATCACAAGGGCTCAATGCAAGTTTGTCAGAGCCAGAACGGGGCCATGACGAGGCTCTCATAGACTTGCATTGAGTTGTGACCTTTGGCGCGCTTCATGAAACACTGGAGCTAACGGCAGGTCACAAATCACAGGAGACTGACCGGAGCAATGCTGGAAAAAGATGAAATTTAAAAGCACAGCTCCAGCAGTGCAATAAAAAACCCAAAAAAACAAAACTCCGCAAACAACAATAAAGGATCTATCAGCTCTCCCAGGTGGGGTAGCGTATAGAGGACGCGTCCTGTGCGCGGTGCAGCCTATAGAGGACGCGTCCTGTGCGCGGTGCAGCCTATAGAGGACGCGTCCTGTGCGCGGTGCAGCCTATAGAGGACGCGTCCTGTGCGCGGTGCAGCCTATAGAGGACGCGTCCTGTGCGCGGTGCAGCCTATAGAGGACGCGTCCTGTGCGCGGTGCAGTCTATAGAGGACGCGTCCTGTGCGCGGTGCAGTCTATAGAGGACGCGTCCTGTGCGCGGTGCAGTCTATAGAGGACGCGTCCTGTGCGCGGTGCAGTCTATAGAGGACGCGTCCTGTGCGCGGTGCAGTCTATAGAGGACGCGTCCTGTGCGCGGTGCAGTCTATAGAGGACGCGTCCTGTGCGCGGTGCAGTCTATAGAGGATGTGTCCTGTGTGGTGTAGTATACAGAGGATGTGTCCTGTGTGGTGCAGTCTATGGAGGATGTCTCCTGTGTGTATAGAGGATGTCTCCTATATGGTGTAGTATATAGCGGATGTCTCCTGTGTGGTGTAGTATGGAGGATGTGTCAATTCTCATGGCATTAATTTTAGCAAATGTTCTTTTTCTTTTCCGGTTACTCCAGGTCTGTTATTCTTCTTGTAAATTATTTATGAATTGACATTAAGTGTTGCGCACCGACACTGTGTGATCAGACACATTATTCCTATATGTTAGGAGCAGCACAGTGCAGAGATCTGGGCTGTGTTTTGCAGATTATCAGGGATTCTCTTCTCCTTCTTTTCTGTCCACTCAAAAAAGTGACATTTTGGGACTATCCCTCAGACCCGCAGTGACTGGCTGCTCGGGGCGGCCTCCCCTCCCGTGTGTTTGTTCTGGTTTTGAAGTCATTGCACAATTCAGGGCGCCCGGTCCGTGCACAAGCTACTTATTAAATCCAGGTTATCTGATGATATCTGGCACCGATCGCAGTCATGTGACCCTGTGATGTCAGCACTGACGTATTATAAGATTCAGGAGTCATCACCAATGGATACGACGACACTGGGAAACTGGGTGACAAACACAAAGGTGCAGTAAGAAATTAGGAGAAAACAGAAACAGCGCCACCCACGTGCATAGGCCAAGACTGGTATTGCAAGTTTAATGTCAAAGCTGCAGTTCCAGGTTAAGCTAGGGACAAGAGAGGCGGCGATTCTGGAAGGAAAAAATCGTGCGTAAAAATAAAATATCATCAGTTTCTGAATTTTGGAGGAAATGATCTTTAACAAATTCTTAAAAGCTCAGCATCTCGCGTGCAGCTCCTACAACTCTGCTCATCCGTCACTTCATTGTGCATGTGATGTCTTGCGAAACAGCGGTCAGCACTAGAGGAACCCTGACACCCCTGCCGCCCCCCGACAACCCCTGCCGCCCCCCGACAACCCCTGCCGCCCCCCGACAACCCCTGCCGCGCCCCGACAACCCCTGCCGCGCCCCCGACAACCCCTGCCGCCCCCCCGACAACCCCTGCCGCCCCCCCGACAACCCCTGCCGCCCCCCCGACAACCCCTGCCGCCCCCCCGACAACCCCTGCCGCCCCCCCGACAACCCCTGCCGCCCCCCCGACAACCCCTGCCGCCCCCCCGACAACCCCTGCCGCCCCCCGACAACCCCTGCCGCCCCCCGACAACCCCTGCCGCCCCCCGACAACCCCTGCCGCCCTCCGCCGCCCCCCGACAACCCCTGCCGCCCTCCGCCACCCCTCTATGGACTAGGAAAATTAGTACAAAGCAGGATAGTACCAATGCAGCGACTTCTATGGACCAGTGCATGGTGGGAGTTGTAGTCTTGCATCAGCTCACACAGCCTGTTTGTGACTATGGGCATCTGGGGGCGGCAGTTGTAGGGCGGATTTATTATTACTGTTGCACAATGATCTATACGGCCAGGCAGATGTGTGCGGCATAAACACTAACAGATGGCAGCGCAGCCTCTGCCCCCAAACACAGGAGACTGAGGATATCAGTACTGCAGCATAATAATAAGTCTGCACCATGTGGGACTACAAGCCTCAGCATGCCCTGGATGTCAGTGCGTGCTGGGAGCACCTGCAGGGCGGGGGCCGGGTATAGAGGGGCAATGATGGCGCCACAATAACCGCCATAGTCTGTGGCAAAGGGAAATGTCAGAAGTAGCTGCAGCATCACTGAGCCGCCCGGCTGCCAACCACAAATGTCACATCACGAGGAGGGAGCAGAATGATGGCTGCTGAGAGAGTATCGCACGTGCTGGGATCAGATACATCAGCTTGGCAGATGGTTTCACACAATAGGTATCTAAGCCTAACAACTGATACCAGCTGCTGGGTATCTAAACTTATCTTGGTGTGATACTAATACCATCTATAGGTTGGATCTGTGACGCCCTGGACTAGCTAGTCACATAGTGCCCCGCACAACACCGGTCCCCTAAAAAGGTGTCATCAGCCAACCACAAAAACCTAGTCACCTCCCTCAGTGCTTGATGGACACACCAGGGGGCGGAGCCAGGCGGTTGGCACGCCCACCGAGAAGTTCAGAGGGCCTGAGGCAGGAAAACAGTCGAGTCTGAGTCTAGTCGGAGTGAGGAGTGGAGGAGGTGAGGCCTGTGAGACAGGCCGGTGACAGTCCGACAGGTGTGAGGGTCGTAGCCCGAACACCTTGGCTAGGAGGCAAGCGGTGGCCTCAGCCTGCAGGAGCCGGAAAGACGGCTCGGTGGAACCGGGACAGGGTAGCGGCCCGCCGGTACCGACCCGGGGAACCGACTCAGAAAACGGAGCACACCGGGGGGTACTCAGACCCTGAAACAAGGTCCAGAATCCACTGGACTGAGTTAATTAACTGATTGCAGTCTGGACTATAGGTCCTTTCCCACCTAAGTCCCGACTGAAGACAACAGCCCACCGAGGGGGATAGAAAGCCACCGCACAGGCAGAGAGATCCCACAGGCCAGCATCTGCGGGCAAAAGGGCTCTCCCGACATCCACAAAGCCGGGGAGCGGACTCCCGTCGCTGAAGCGCAGGCAGTTTACGCATACACTACACGGTGCAGGAGAAAGGCAGAGACCACCATCAATTTGGTTTACCAGTGACTTGTGTGTGTCAATAACAGTGAGTACAACAGTGCCCTCCGGCCACGCGCTGCCCTGCACCGCCCAGCTACTTCTCCCCAACGGGTCCTGGGGCCATCACCCCTGCCCACGGAGGGGTTACCTTCTGGCTGCATAACCATCTCCCCCGGGTGCCCCATAACTGCAGCGGTGGTGTCTACCTTCACCACGTCCCGTGGGTGGCGTCACGAACTCAAGCGCGGCTCCGGCCATACACCTACCTACCACCCCCCACCGAAAGCGCCAGCATCCCCTTTCAGAGCGAAGTGACCCCGGGTCAAGCCACCCACCAACGAGTCCGGATCCGAGCGGCTCGGCTGTAGCCGAGTAAGGGGCGGTACAGATCTAACACCCGCTGGGCCGATGTATCCCGAGCCCGTCACGGGACACCACCTGCCGGGCCGATGTATCCCGAGCCCGTCACGGGACACCACCTGCCGGGCCGATGTATCCGAGCCCGTCACGGGACACCACCTGCCGGGCCGATGTATCCGAGCCCGTCACGGGACACCACCTGCCGGGCCGATGTATCCGAGCCCGTCACGGGACACCACCTGCCGGGCCGATGTATCCGAGCCCGTCACGGGACACCACCTGCCGGGCCGATGTATCCGAGCCAGTCACGGGACACCACCTGCCGGGCCGATGTATCCGAGCCCGTCACGGGACACCACCTGCTGGGCTGATGTATCCGAGCCCGTCACGGGACACCACCTGCCGGGCCGATGTATATGAGACTAAAATGTGATACTTCTTGCTGTTCTGATGTATCTGAGCCATTGATGTGATACCACCTGCTGTATATAAGTATGTCATCAGATATCATCTGCCAGGCTCATTTATCTATGCTGGAGATATGGAGATGGTATCACAATAGATACAGGATACATCAGCTGGACAGGTGGTGTCATATGCTAGGCTTAGATACATCAGCTCAGCAGATTATATCACGCCAAAGACTTATATGTTACCCAGCAGATGGTATCACATACAATAGGCTTAGATACATTAGCTCTGCAGATGGTATCAAACAATAGCAACATATTGTGTGATACATCTGTCAATTTAATGTATCACACCTTGGAGGCTTAGATACAAGGCTCAGAAGACCGTATAATACCTTCCAAGCTTAGATACAAAGCTCAGAAGACCGTATAATACCTTCCAAGCTTAGATACACGGCTCTGCAGCCCATATCACACCTTGTAAGCTTACACAGCTCAGCAGCCCATATCACATCTTGTAAGCTTAGATACACGGCTCAGCAGCCCATATCACATCTTGTAAGCTTACACAGCTCAGCAGCCCATATCACATCTTGTAAGCTTAGATACAAGGCTCAGCAGCCCATATCAGACCTTGAAAGCTTAGATACACAGCTCAGCAGCCCATATCAGACCTTGAAAGCTTAGATACACAGCTCAGCAGCCCATATCACATATTGTAAGCTTAGATACACGGCTCAGCAGCCCATATCACACCTTGTAAGGTTAGATACACGGCTCAGCAGCCCATATCACACCTTGTAAGCTTAGATACACGGCTCAGCAGCCCATATCACACCTTGTAAGCTTAGATACACGGCTCAGCAACCCATATCACACCTTGTAAGCTTAGATACAAGGCTCAGCAACCCATATCACACCTTGTAAGCTTAGATACAAGGCTCAGCAGCCCATATCACACCTTGTAAGCTTAGATACAAGGCTCAGCAGCCCATATCACACCTTGTAAGGTTAGATACACGGCTCAGCAGCCCATATCACACCTTGTAAGCTTAGATACAAGGCTCAGCAGCCCATATCACACCTTGTAAGCTTAGATACAAGGCTCAGTAGCCCATATCACACCTTGTAAGCTTAGATACACGGCTCAGCAGCCCATATCACACCTTGTAAGCTTAGATACATGGCTCAGCAGCCCATATCACATCTTGTAAGGTTAGATACACGGCTCAGCAGCCCATATCACACCTTGTAAGCTTAGATACACGGCTCAGCAGCCCATATCACATCTTGTAAGGTTAGATACAAGGCTCAGCAGCCCATATCACACCTTGTAAGCTTAGATACAAGGCTCAGCAGCCCATATCACACCTTGTAAGCTTAGATACAAGGCTCAGTAGCCCATATCACACCTTGTAAGGTTAGATACACGGCTCAGCAGCCCATATCACACCTTGTAAGCTTAGATACAAGGCTCAGCAGCCCATATCACACCTTGTAAGCTTAGATACAAGGCTCAGTAGCCCATATCACACCTTGTAAGCTTAGATACACGGCTCAGCAGCCCATATCACACCTTGTAAGCTTAGATACATGGCTCAGCAGCCCATATCACATCTTGTAAGGTTAGATACACGGCTCAGCAGCCCATATCACACCTTGTAAGCTTAGATACACGGCTCAGCAGCCCATATCACATCTTGTAAGGTTAGATACAAGGCTCAGCAGCCCATATCACACCTTGTAAGCTTAGATACAAGGCTCAGCAGCCCATATCACACCTTGTAAGCTTAGATACACGGCTCAGCAGCCCATATCACACCTTGTAAGCTTAGATACACGGCTCAGCAGCCCATATCACATCTTGTAAGGTTAGATACAAGGCTCAGCAGCCCAATACACACTTTGTAAGCTTAGATACACGGCTCCACAAACAGTATCACACATAAACATCACACTGCCTTACATGCCTACTGTGTGACAGCCCCTGGCCTCCCCTGGGTCATGCTGGGACTTGTATTCCCGGCACATGGAGGACCTAGCTTGGAATCAGCCCCCTGCACTGCTCAGGTGGGGTCACTTCCTGCAGAGCCAGGACCGGCAGCATCTTACCTGCAGCTGCGGACGAGTGCAGGAGACGAGAGGACCGGCCGGCAGAGGAGGAGGACGCGCAGGAAAGGAGGAAGCGCAGCCTCACCAGCGGCGGCCGCACAGAGCAGCACAGCATGGGGACAGGGGGCGGGGCACTGGGAGGAGAGGGGACGGGGCACTGAGGGGAGGGGGCGGGGCACTGAGGACAGGGGGCGGTGTACAGAACGCGCTGCTGATTGGGACCAAAGGAAGCGCCGATACACGTGTAAGGCTGCAGTTCCACACTCCGCCGCTGTCCGCCCGGCGCTGTTGAGCAGCTCTCATACCTCTCAGTCTTGGATACTCCGTTCCGTTCATTATCGAGCCTCCCCGGACTTCAGGTATTAGCCCATCAGCTGCTGAGAAGAGAGAAAGAGGTCATTATTGAGCCTCCCCGGACTCCAGGTATTAGCCCATCAGCTGCTGAGAAGAGAGAAAGAGGTCATTATTGAGCCTCCCCGGACTTCAGGTATTAGCCCATCAGCTGCTGAGAAGAGAGAAAGAGAGGTTATTATTGAGCCTCCCCGGACTCCAGGTATTAGCCCATCAGCTGCTGAGAAGAGAGAAAGAGAGGTTATTATTGAGCCTCCCCGGACTCCAGGTATTAGCCCATCAGCTGCTGAGAAGAGAGAAACAGAGGTTATTATTGAGCCTCCCCGGACTCCAGGTATTAGCCCATCAGCTGCTGAGAAGAGAGAAACAGAGGTTATTATTGAGCCTCCCCGGACTCCAGGTATTAGCCCATCAGCTGCTGAGAAGAGAGAAAGAGAGGTTATTATTGAGCCTCCCCGGACTCCAGGTATTAGCCCATGCCCATCAGCTGCTGAGAAGAGAGAAAGAGAGGTTATTATTGAGCCTCCCCGGACTCCAGGTATTAGCCCATCAGCTGCTGAGAAGAGAGAAAGAGAGGTTATTATTGAGCCTCCCCAGAATCCAGGTATCAGCCATCAGCTGCTGTGAAAAAAGAGAGAGAGAAAAGAAAGAGCGAGAGAAAGAGAGATGTCATTATTGAGCCTCCCCGGACTCCACGCTGTGGAGTAGTTGTGTAAGGGGTGGGCAGACCCCTTACAAGGAGGTGTAGTGTTGTAGTTAATACAGATGTTATTTAATAAAAATGTTTTATTGTAATTGCACTGTTTTTAGTGGGTTCCCCTAGTGGCCGGGTGGGACGGCTGTCCCCATAGGAACAGGGTAGAGGAAAGGAGGAGCCGGCAGAAGAAAGGGGAGGGAGAAGAAGAGTTGTTTAGGAAAAAGTTAGAGCCGGAGGCAGTTGAGTCCGGGACGGGAGAGAAGCAGAAGGGGCAGAGTGTGGGAGCTGGGTGAATAGGAAAGCCGGAGAAAAGAAGAGAAGGAGTAGCCTCAAGTGCGAAGCAGTACTGGTGTGGGTCCAGTCTGTGTTAGCCGGAGTGGGAGCCAGGTGAAGTGGATTAGCCGGGCACATCCCCACTGGAGGAGACGTCAGGAACAGGTTTTTTCCCCCTAGCAAAAGTGTGAAGTCATCTGCTGTGTTTTGCCTCTGTGATGGAGAAGTGCTCAATAAACAAGCCTGCTGGTTCAATTGATCCATGTCTACAGAGTCTTTGTACAACTGACGGCGGCATCTACACCACCACACTCTGCCCCACCAAGTCACCTCCCGTCCCAATAGTGACGGCGGAGCCGGGGGTTAGCCTGAGCGAAACCGGGGCCACGACTACAATCCCCGAGGCACCCCTGGCACCCCGTTACATGTGGCGTAGTCAGCAGGATCCGGATTATATGCAAGGGGTCCCGATTCAAGAAGATGGAGACCAAGTGGTGCCTAGGGCACAGGATCCGGATTATTGGCGAAGGGTCCCGATCCCATGGTGGGAAGAAGAAGTGGTGCCTAAGGCATTGGACCGGGCACAAGATGGTGGCAAGATGGCCGTCGTCTTTATGGACACAGTGAGCGTGCGAAGAATTGGCGCCAAAAGAAGAGCCTGGGGCTGGCCGGTGAAGAAAAAGAAGTGCGGAGTGCGCCGCTCAAAGAGGGGAGGTGCTGGCCCCGGGATGATGCTGAGGAAGACATGTGAAGTGGGCGGTGTTGCAGCAAGAAAGAAGAGCCGCCTTGGCCGGGTCGACGTGATGTGCGAGACTGGGGGTGGAGTGTACCCAAGAGCGGGAAAAGAAGGCCCGCCTCCACCTTCTCCAGCATCTCCACTGTCCCCGACGCCATTGCAAGTGACGACAACTCAGAGATTAACTCCGAGCAAGATGGAGACCCCGAGGAAGCAGCATGCTGCAGTGGGCGCGCTGGTAGCAACCAGCATGGGGAGAGGACGCCCGAAGCAGACTGCGACCACAGAAGGACTTGCCCTTGCCTTACCGGCTGTGCCAGAAGGACCGGAGCGGCCCACAAAAGTAACCTGGGTCACTACCTGGGATGCCGCGACCGGTGAGACCTCGACCGAAGTCCGGGCCACCTACAAGGCACAGCTACATCCGGGCAACAAAGTCCTGGGAACTCCACACCAGTGTCCGGAGGTATTCCCGCCAGTCGAGGTGGGATCTCCAACTTACACAACAGTTCCGGCCCCGGAAGAGTGACATGCCCGGGAGCTAGAAGAGGACGAGTGGGGGTTCTTTTGGGAGCCGGTGAAGCCGACGCCCCTGACGCAGCGAAAATCCCCATCGCCTGAACCCGATCCGGTGCAGGAGAGACTACTGGCCGAGACCGTGGCCCGCGAAATGATGGCTGGTCCCCTGAGCGACGAATTTGAACGACATTGTACCGTCGGCACCGTAGTTAAATTCAACCAGAAAGAAGGCTATGGATTCATAGAGGATGAAGAGACCGGTGACCATTTCTTTTACAACCGGGTGAACCTGGACACTGAGGGCCTACCACAACGCCTTCATACCTTATACCAGGGAGAGAAGGTGAGGTTCCGGAGAGAGGTGGGATGCCGGGGCCTATTCGCAGTAGGAGTGACCCGGATGCCCACTACCCAAGAGGCTGCACAGTGGCAGCAGGAAATCGAGTGGGAAGAGTGCCAATACCGGCGACGTGCACAGCAAAGACCGGTACTGGCTGAGATTCCCCGCCCGAGAAACACACTGGCAGAAGCACCTGAAGTCATGACCGGACCGAGCGCTGACCCAGAGAAGGGGACCCCGGCGGTGCTGGCAATTCAACAGAGCCTGGTTACACACCCGGTGATCGTCATGGGCAGTCCCCAGCCATCCCGTTCAGCGACCCCATCACCCCCGTCGGGGGTTGAGGAGGCAAGACCGGAGACAGAGACACCGGAGCCACCCGTCAACTATGAACCCTTCCAGAGGCTGCGCCGCTTGCCAGGTCAGTCCCTGTCTGATTACGTGAGGGCTCAGCGGGCTGAATGGCAACGTGCTTATCACCCTGAGTGAACCGTCATGACCGGAAGATAATGGACCTGTTTGTATTGATTACCGGCATTGTTGAAGAGCCGGAAAAGTTCTATCGTTTGCAACCCTGTTCAAGCTACTGAGCCCGGAAGGAGCCTGACGCTGGACTGAGCCAGGGGCTCCCTCCGTGTTGTTAAAGAAGACTTTGCTATTCTGTGTTTCTGCCTTCCAAGACCGGGAGTGCTGCAAAAGCCTCCGGGCAGAAGACCTGCAAAGACCGGGAGTGCCTGCTGAAGGCCTCCGGGCACGCTATCTACTAAGACCGGGAGCTCCCAGGAGGGACTCCGGGCGCAGGACTTGTGCGCCCCTTGCGTGTGCCTTATTGTGGACATGTTTGTAGTTTTATAAAAAAATGATCTTGCTGCTAACTTGTTTTGTTAGGTTTATGCCTTGCCGGGAGGCTTAGGCAGAAAGAGGGGAGGTGTGTAAGGGGTGGGCAGACCCCTTACAAGGAGGTATAGTGTTGTAGTTAATACAGATGTTATTTAATAAAAATTTTATTGTAATTGCACTGTTTTTAGTGGGTTCCCCTAGTGGCCGGGTGGGACGGCTGTCCCCATAGGAACGGGGTGGAGGAAAGGAGGAGCCGGCAGAAGAAAGGGGAGGGAGAAAAAGAGTTGTTTAGAAAAAGTTAGAACCAGAGGGGCAGTTGAGTCCGGGACGGGAGAGAAGAAGCAGAAGGGGCAGAGTGTGGGAGCTGGTTGAACAGGAAAGCCGGAGAAAAGAAGAGAAGGAGTAGCCTCAAGTGCGAAGCAGTACTGGTGTGGGTCCAGTCTGTGTTAGCCGGAGTGGGAGCCAGGTGAAGTGGATTAGCCGGGCACATCCCCACTGGAGGAGACGTCAGGAACAGGTTTTTCCCCTAGCAAAAGTGTGAAGTCATCTGCTGTGTTTTGCCTCTGTGATGGAGAAGTGCTCAATAAACAAGCCTGCTGGTTCAATTGATCCACGTCCACAGAGTCTTTGTACAACTGACGGCGGCATCTACACCACCACACTCTGCCCCACCAAGTCACCTCCCGTCCCAATAGTGATGGCGAAGCCGGGGGTTAGCCTGAGCGAAACCGGGGCCACGACTACAATCCCCGAGGCACCCCTGGCACCCCGTTACAGTTGGATGCATGTGATGGAGCATTGTCCTGCATGAAAATCATGTTTTTGTTGAACGATACCGACTTCTTCCTGTACCACTGCTTGAAGAAGTTGTCTTCCAGAACCTGGCAGTAGGTCTGGGAGTTGAACTTCACTCCAACCTCAACCCGAAAAGGTCCCACAAGTTGATCTTTGATGATACCAGCCCATACCAGTCCCCCACCTCCACCTTGCTGGCATCTGAGTCAGAATGGAGCTCTCTGCCCTTTACTGATCCAGCCCCTGGCCCATCCATCTGCCCATCAAGAGTAACTCTCATTTCATCAGTCCATAAAACCTTTGAAAAATCAGTCTTAAGATATTTCTTGGCCCAGTCTTGACGTTTTATCTTATGTTTCTTGTTCAAAGGTGGTGGTTTTTCAGCCTTTGGCCATGTCCCTGAGTATGGCACACCTTGTGCTTTTTGATACTCCTCTAACGTTTTAGCTCTGAAATATGGCCAAACTGGTGGCAAATGGCATCTTGGCAGCTTCACGCTTGATTTTCCTCAATTCATGGGCAGTTATTTTGCGCTTTTTTTACCCAACACGCTTCTTGCGACCCTGTTGGCTATTTGCCATGAAACGCTTCATTGTTCGGTGATCACGCTTCAAAAGTTTGGCAATTTCAAGACTGCTGCGTCCCTCTGCAAGACATCTCACAATATGGACTTTTCAGAGCCCGTCAAATCTCTCTTCTGACCCATTTTGCCAAAGGAAAAGAAGTTGCCTAATAATTAAGCACATCTTATATAGGGTGTTGATATCATTACACCGCACCCCTCCTCATTACAGAGATGCACATCACCTTATTTACTTAATTGGTAGTTGGCTCACAAGCCTATACAGCTTGGATTAGGACAACATGTATAACAAGTATCATGTGATCAAAATACTCATTTGCCTAATAATTCTGCACACAGTGTATTACAAAAGGTATTGTTTTGAACAGCTATGATATATGGCAAGGGGGTGAAAAAGTAGTGGAAAATCCCTTAAACTGTATGTTTAAAAATGGATGTCATACAGCTATAAAAACAAATACACAGATGACACATCCATCCATTTTTTACTAGATGAAAATCGATTTTTCATACCCTTCCGGACTTTTTAATGGATCTATGTGTCCATTCCATTATACTCTGTGCATGTCCTATTCTCATCCTTTAATGTGGATAAGACATCTTTTTTACTTCTGTTTCTTTATCCAATTTTAAAAGGGAAGGCGTTGTCAAAAAGAAAAAAATCAACAACTGAAAAAATATAAAGTATTAATACTTTAATGTTTTGTTTAAATATTATTATTTGTTTTTAATTGAGCAAAATATAAAAAAAATGTTCAAAAGTTTGATATTTTCCACTCTTAAGCACTAGGGGGAGCAGCTGCTGAAATCCGACTGTACAACTAGCTCACATTACAGCTGCAGTAAAGTGGGTAGAATCTGCCCTCCTGTGTGTGATGTCACCTCCCCCTCCCAATCTGGGGGTTTCCAGAAGTTTAGGGACACAGTGCGGAGCCATTTTGTTGGTAACCGCAAACTAATTCAATTATGTCTAAAGTGTCACCAAGGACAGTTGGCATAGTGCTCCACATATTTCTGTGCCCCTATATTTCTGTGCCTTTATATTTCTGTGCCCCTATATTTCTGTGCCCCCATATTTCTGTGCCCCATATTACGGAGCCCCTATATTCCTGTGCCCTGATATTTCTTTGCCCCATATTTCTGAGCCCCCCATATTTTTATGCCCTGATATTCCTGTGCCCCAATATTCCTGTGCCCCAAGATTCATATGCCCCCATATTTCTGTGCCCCAATATTTCGGAGCCTCCATATTCCAGTGCCCCATATTTCTGTGCCCCTATACACTGTGCCCCGATATTTCTTTGCCCCATATTTCTGAGCCTCGAAATTTCTGAGCCCTCAAAATTTTTGTGCCCTGATATTCCTGTGCCCCAATATTTCAGAGCCCCCATATTCCAGTGCCCCATATTTCTGTGCCCCCATATACTGTGCCCCGATATTTCTTTGCCCCATATTTATGAGCCTCGAAATCTCTAGGCCCCCAAAATTTTTGTGCCCCCATATTCCTGTGCCCCAATATTTGTGCGCCTCTATATTTTTGAGCCCCCATATTTTTTAGGCCCCCATATTTTTGAGCCTCCATATTTCTTTGGCCCCATATTTCTGTGCCCCGATATTTCTGTGGCCCCATATTTCTGTGCCCCAATATACTGTGCGCTGAGAGGAGGAACTGTGGAGACACCAGGCTGACAAGAGAAGCTGCTGGCCAGGATCAGAGGTCCGAGGTGACGTGGCGAAGAGTGGCGATCTGCAGCCTGAGCCCGGCACTGCACTATAGATGTCATGCTGCGATCACCGCTCCCAGCCACATACACCATACCTCCCAACTTTTAAAGAAGGAAAAGAGGGACAAAGGGCGTAGCGCGCCGCGGCAAATTTTTAGGCCACGCCCCTAACCACACCCATTTCACAGTCACGCCCATATCCACTCCCCATCCACACCCATTCAGCATGGACACGCAGGCAGCCGGCGGGCCTCCAGCACGGACACGCAGGCAGCTGGCGGGCCTCCAGCACGGACACGCAGGCAGCCGGCGGGCCTCCAGCACGGACACGCAGGCAGCCGGCGGGCCTCCAGCACGGACACGCAGGCAGCCGGCGGGCCTCCAGCACGGACACGCAGGCAGCCGGCGGGCCTCCAGCACGGACACGCAGGCAGCCGGCGGGCCTCCAGCACGGACACGCAGGCAGCCGGCGGGCCTCCAGCACGGACACGCAGGCAGCCGGCGGGCCTCCAGCACGGACACGCAGGCAGCCGGCGGGCCTCCAGCACGGACACGCAGGCAGCCGGCGGGCCTCCAGCACGGAGACGCAGGCAGCCGGCGGGCCTCCAGCACGGAGACGCAGGCAGCCACAGTGAGGCGGCGGGCCGCCCGCACAGACAGGCGGCGGGCCGCCGCATAGAGAGGCGGCCGGCCGCCCGCACAGAGAGGCTCCGGCCGGGAGGGGAGGGGAATCAGCGCTGGGGAGATTCTACATACCTTAGCAGCAGCACAGAGCAGACAGAGACTAGTTTCGGGCAGCGTGCTCCTCTCTGTTATGCCACGTCACGTGTTAGGATGGTAGGAGGGAAAAGCAGGGAGGCGGGGAGAGAGTGGGTGGGCGGAGCCTGGGAGACGGCCGTCCCGCCCGTGGCAACGGGACAAACAATGCAAAGCGTGATAGTCCCGCTGTATCCGGGACGGTTGAGAGGTATGCACTCACTCTGCTCTGTCCTCCTGCACTCACTCTGCTCTGTCCTCCTGCACTCACTCTGCTCTGTCCTCCTGCACTCACTCTGCTCTGTCCTCCTGCACTCACTCTGCTCTGTCCTCCTGCACTCACTCTGCTCTGTCCTCCTGCACTCACTCTGCTCTGTCCTCCTGCACTCACTCTGCTCTGTCCTCCTGCATTCACTCTGCTCTGTCCTCCTGCACTCACTCTGCTCTGTCCTCCTGCACTCACTCTGCTCTGTCCTCCTGCACTCACTCTGCTCTGTCCTCCTGCACTGACTCTGCTCTGTCCTCCTGCACTGACTATGCTCTGTCCTCCTGCACTCACTCTGCTCTGTCCTCCTGCACTCACTCTGCTCTGTCCTCCTGCACTCACTCTGCTCTGTCCTCCTGCACTCACTCTGCTCTGTCCTCCTGCACTCACTCTGCTCTCCCCTCCTGCACTCACTCTGCACTGTCCTCCTGCACTCACTCTGCACTGTCCTCCTGCACTCACTCTGCACTGTCCTCCTGCACTCACTCTGCACTGTCCTCCTGCACTCACTCTGCTCTGTCCTCCTGCACTCACTCTGCTCTGTCCTCCTGCACTCACTCTGCTCTGTCCTCCTGCACTCACTCTGCACTGTCCTCCTGCACTCACTCTGCTCTGTCCTCCTGCACTCACTCTGCTCTGTCCTCCTGCACTCACTCTGCTCTGTCCTCCTGCACTCCCTCTGCACTGTCCTCCTGCACTCACTCTGCTCTGTCCTCCTGCACTCACTCTGCACTGTCCTCCTGCACTCACTCTGCACTGTCCTCCTGCACTCACTCTGCACTGTCCTCCTGCACTCACTCTGCTCTGTCCTCCTGCACTCACTCTGCTCTGTCCTCCTGCACTCACTCTGCTCTGTCCTCCTGCACTCACTCTGCACTGTCCTCCTGCACTCACTCTGCTCTGTCCTCCTGCACTCACTCTGCTCTGTCCTCCTGCACTCACTCTGCTCTGTCCTCCTGCACTCACTCTGCTCTGTCCTCCTGCACTCACTCTGCTCTCCCCTCCTGCACTCCCTCTGCACTGTCCTCCTGCACTCACTCTGCTCACCCCTCCTGCACTCCCTCTGCACTGTCCTCCTGCACTCCCTCTGCTCTGTCCTCCTGCACTCACTCTGCTCTCCCCTCCTGCATTCACTCTGCTCTCCCCTCCTGCACTCACTCTGCTCTGTCCTCCTGCACTCACTCTGCACTGTCCTCCTGCACTCACTCTGCTCTGTCCTCCTGCACTCACTCTGCTCTGTCCTCCTGCACTCACTCTGCTCTGTCCTCCTGCACTCACTCTGCACTGTCCTCCTGCACTCACTCTGCTCTGTCCTCCTGCACTCACTCTGCTCTGTCCTCCTGCACTCACTCTGCTCTGTCCTCCTGCACTCACTCTGCTCTCCCCTCCTGCACTCCCTCTGCACTGTCCTCCTGCACTCACTCTGCTCACCCCTCCTGCACTCCCTCTGCACTGTCCTCCTGCACTCCCTCTGCTCTCCCCTCCTGCACTCACTCTGCTCTCCCCTCCTGCACTCACTCTGCTCTCCCCTCCTGCACTCACTCTGCTCTGTCCTCCTGCACTCACTCTGCACTGTCCTCCTGCACTCACTCTGCTCTGTCCTCCTGCACTCACTCTGCTCTGTCCTCCTGCACTCACTCTGCACTGTCCTCCTGCACTCACTCTGCTCTGTCCTCCTGCACTCACTCTGCTCTGTCCTCCTGCACTCACTCTGCTCTGTCCTCCTGCACTCACTCTGCTCTGTCCTCCTGCACTCACTCTGCACTGTCCTCCTGCACTCACTCTGCTCTGTCCTCCTGCACTCACTCTGCTCTGTCCTCCTGCACTCACTCTGCTCTGTCCTCCTGCACTCACTCTGCACTGTCCTCCTGCACTCACTCTGCACTGTCCTCCTGCACTCACTCTGCACTATCCTCCTGCACTCACTCTGCTCTCCCCTCCTGCACTCCCTCTGCACTATCCTCCTGCACTCACTCTGCTCTCCCCTCCTGCACTCACTCTGCTCTCCCCTCCTGCACTCCCTCTGCACTGTCCTCCTGCACTCACACTGCTCTCTCCCTGCTGCTGCTCTTACCTCAGTTGCAGAACAAACGAAGCAGCCGCTGTGGAGAGCCGGTCACATGTGAGGATCCTGGGCAGAAGAGGCAGGCAAAGGGGGCATGGCCAGCATAGAGCGAGCAGCAGGAGGGGACAAGGAAGGCATCCCAAGGAGTGTATGTGTCCAGCATTCAGAGGGGGCGTGGACGACAGCAAAGCGGCGTGCCCAGCAGCATAGATGCCATGGAAGGCATCCAGAGATTGTGGCCTGCATCCGGAGGGGGCGTGGTCGGCAGAGTGCGGGGGCGTGGCAGCTGCCTCTCACTACACTGCGGGATTACGGAGCTCCCGGGCGTGAGAACGGGACTAGACTATAAAATCGGGGCTGTCCCGCTGTATCCGGGACGGTTGGGAGGTATGCATACACTCACCTCAGACCTCCGCCCTTGGCAGCCTCTAATATCAGTCTGGTGTCTCGGTTGTTCCTCCTGTCAGCAATCAGAGCACAGATCAGTGAGGAGGAGGTGCCAGGGGCAGAGACCCGGGGTGAGTACATGCTGTGGCGAGCGGTGATCACAGCCTGCCATCTCCAGTGCGCCTGGTGTCCCTCAGCAGCTCCTCCTGGCAGCGCACAGATCGCTGACAGGAGTGGCTTTCGAGCTCTGAGGTGAGTACATGCTGTGGTGATCACAGCCTACCATCTATGATACAATACCAGGCTCATGCTGCAGATCGCAGCTCGCCGCTGTGCTCAGGGAGAAAATGAAATGTGCAGTATATACACTGTGGGCTCCACAAAGATGGCGGCGGTGTCCTCCCTGAGCTGTGGTCTAGACAGCCCAGGGGACGAGTTCAGATCACAGCAGGAAGCACACAGTGTAAAAGATAAGGCCCCGTTACACGCAACGATATCACTAACGAGATGTCGCTGGGGTCACGGAATTCATGATGCACATCCGGCCTCGTTAGCGATGTCGTTGCGTGTGACACATATGAGCGACCGGTAACGATCCAAAATACTCACCAAATTGTTGATTGTTGACACGTCGTTCATTTTCAAAACGTCGTTGAACTTCTGGGACGCAGGTTGTTGGTCGTTCCTGAGGCAGCACACATCGCTACGTGTGACACCCCGGGAACGACGAACAACACCGTACCTGCGTCCTCCGGAAACAAGGTGAGAGTGACCTTCATGCGGCTGCTCCCCACCCCTCCGCTTCTATTGGACGGCTGCTGTGTGACGCTGCACGAACCGCCCCCCTTAGAAAAGAGGTTGTTCACCGGCCACAGCGACGTCGTTAGGAAGGTAAGTTGGTGTGACACGTACCGGCGATATTGTTCGCCACGGGCAGAGATTTGCCCGTGACGCACAAACTACGGGGGCGGGTGCGATCGCTAGCGATGTCGCAGCGTGTAAAGCGGCCTTTACACTGAGGCTCCAATGCTATGAAACTGTCTTACACTAACCCCGGAGTCAGACGAGCGTAAATCTTCTAAGTGTCATACACAAAATTGCGATCATTTTCATCTAATTTTTCATCTGTGCGCTCATTTGCTACGTCTCTGACATCTCATTACCAGCGCCTCATGAAAGAAAAAACAAATAGATTTTTCATCCCTATGCCATCTGTATGTCCGTTTTAGACACCTGTATCCCATTCGTTTTTACATCAACAATTTAATAAATAATAAAGGACAAATACAGTTTTCTATCTTTAGCATTGTAATTTATCCATGAAAAATGCATGACATACCAGTGTATGATCCATTTTTTACTCACCCATTGTTTGTAATTGACAAATCTGATCCAGAATACATATACCGTAAGTAGTATATGATATCTAGACTCCCAGCCACATTCCAACTAGAAGTGCGCGGCCTTGCTCAGAGCAATGCTGTGCACGTCTAGTCTGAATGTGGCTGGATGTAGGAATATCACATACAGTCATATGAAAAGGTTTGGGCACCCCTATTAATGTTAACCTTTTTTCTTTATAACAATTTGGGTTTTTGCTATTTCAGTTTCATATATCTAATAACTGATGGACTGAGTAATATTTCTGGATTGAAATGAGGTTTATTGTACTAACAGAAAATATGCAATCCGCATTTAAACAAAATTTGACCGGTGCAAAAGTATGGGCACCTCAACATAGAAGTGACATTAATATTTTGTAGTTCCTCCTTTTGCAAAAATCACAGCCTCTAGTCGCTTCCTGTAGCTTTTAATGAGTTCCTGGATCCTGGATGAAGGTATATTTGACCATTCCTGTTTACAAAACAATTCCAGTTCAGTTACGTTTGATGGTCGCCGAGCATGGACAGCCGCTTCACATCATCCCACAGATTTTCAATGATATTCAGGTCTGGGGACTGGGATGGCCATTCCAGAACATTGTAATTGTTCCTCTGCATGAATGCCTGAGTAGATTTGGAGCGGTGTTTTGGATCATTGTCTTGCTGAAATATCCATCCCATGCGTAACTTCAACTTCGTCACTGATTCTTGCACATTATTGTCAAGAATCTGCTGATACTGAGTTGAATCCATGCGACCCTCAACTTTAACAAGATTCCCGGTGCCGGCATTGGCCACACAGTCCCAAAGCATGATGGAACCTCCACCAAATTTTACTGTGAGTAGCAAGTGCTTTTCTTGGAATGCCGTGTTTTTTTGCCTCCATGCATAACGCCTTTTTGTATGACCAAACAACTCAATCTTTGTTTCATCAGTCCACAGGACCTTCTTCCAAAATGTAACTGGCTTGTCCAAATGTGCTGTTGCATACCTCAGGCGACTCTGTTTGTGGCGTGCTTGCAGAAACGGCTTATTTCGCATCACTCTCCCATACAGCTTCTCCTTGTGCAACGTGCGCTGTATTGTTGACCGATGCACATTGACACCATCTGCAGCAAGATGATGCTGCAGGTCTTTGGAGGTGGTCTGTGGATTGTCCTTGACTGTTCTCACCATTCTTCTTCTCTGCCTTTCTGATATTTTCCTTGGCCTGCCTCTTCTGGGCTTAACAAGAACTGTACCTGTGTTCTTCCATTTCCTTACTATGTTCCTCACAGTGGAAACTGACAGTTTAAATCTCTGAGACAACTTTTTGTACCTTCCCCCGAACAACTATGTTGAATAATCTTTGTTTTCAGATCATTTGAGAGTTGTTTTGAGGAGCCCATGATGCTACTCTTCATAGGAGATTCAAATAGGAGAACAACTTGCAAGTGGCCACCTTAAATACCCTTTCTCATTATTGGATACACCTGCCTATGAAGTGCAAAGCTCAATGAGGTTACAAAACCAATTTAGTGCTTTAGTAAGTCAGTAAAAAGTAGTTAGGAGTGTTCAAATCAAGAAATTGATAAGGGTGCCCATACTTTTGCATCGGTCAGATTTTGTTTAAATGCGGATTGCACATTTTCTGTTAGTACAATAAACCTCATTTCAATCCAGAAATATTACTCAGTCCATCAGTTATTAGATATATGACACTGAAATAGCAAAAACCCAAATTGTTATAAAGAAAAAAGGTTAACATTAATAGGGTGCCCAAACTTTTTCATATGACTGTACTTGTTCTCACATGACCGCTCGGACTCGCTACAGGCACCGGAGGGGGCTTGTACCTCTCATTTTGGTATCAGATCGTGCGGGAGAAATGCTGCTTCACATCCGGTGCTCGGCCCTTATCCTGCATGTATCGTATTCGTTAATGGGACGTTATACCTGTTGGCAGACAGTCTATTTGTTTCGAATTTGCCAAACTGTCCTAATTCTGTGGCAGAGGAACAGGGAAATTTGTGGTGTTCCCGGTCAACAGAGATGAAGTTTATGTTAAAGGCACACACAAATATTGGCTTTCTTGGCAGGAACAAGGAGGTCCCAGGTGGGACTAAGGCTTCCCTAATTTGCCAATACCAATGCTGGAAACTCTGCTCGTTACGGTCAGACTAAACTTCATTGATTTATACGTAAGGAATCATGGATCTTGTCTGAATAATTAGACTCACATTTCTCAGATAACGCAGCCTGTAATTGGGTTGTCTGGCTGTACACACAAGGCAGCCATTGTGCTGAGCCTCCTCTCCTGTGTCCGCAATGCTGGGCGCAGTCCAGGAGTTTATATCCATCTAGACCCCATATCTTCCTGTATAACATTTTGTTTGGTGCAGCAATCATATTTATACAATAATACTGTGCAAAAGTTTTAGATACCATATTTTCCAGCGTATCGGATAACTGGGTGTATAAGACGACCCCCAACTTTTCTAATTAAAATACAGAGTTTGGGATATACCATATATACTCGAGAATAAGCCCACCCGAGTGTAAGCCGAGGTCCCTATTTTACCACAAAAAAACTGGGAAAACTTATTGACTCGAGTATAAGCCTAGGGTGGGACATGCAGCAGCTACTGGAAAATTTCAAAAGTAAAAATAGATCCCAATAAAATGTAATGTGCCCCATCCTTGTCCTCTCTTGTAGTAATGTACTCATCTTCATGCTCCTTCCTTGGACCCTCTAGTAATGTGCCCATTGTTTAGTAATGACCCCTGCAGTAATGTTCCTATTGTTTGGTAATGTCCTCTGTAGTAATGTGCCCCTTGTTTAGTAATGTGCCCTGCAGTAATGTGCCCATTGTTTAGTAATGACCCCTGCAGTAATGTTCCTATTGTTTGGTAATGTCCTCTGTAGTAATGTGCCCCTTGTTTAGTAATATCCCCTGCAGTAATGTGGCCATTGTTTAGTAATGTCCCTGCAGTACTGTCTCCATTGTTTAGTAATGTGCCCTGCAGTAATGTGCCCATTGCTTAGTAATGTCCCTGCAGTAATGTGCCCATTGTTTAGTAATGTGCCCTCTACTAATGTGGCCATTGTTTAGTAATGTCCCCTGCAGTTATGTGCCCATTGTTTATTAATGACCCCTGCAGTAATGTGCCCATTGTTTAGTAATGTGCCCTGTAGTAATGTGCCCATTGTTTAGTAATGTCCCCTGCAGTAATGTCCCCATTGTTTAGTAATGTGCCCTGTTGTAATGTGCCCATTGTTTATTAATGACCCCTGTAGTAATGTGCCCATTGTTTAGTAATGTCCCCTGCAGTAATGTCCCCATTGTTTAGTAATGTCCCTGCAGTACTGTCTCCATTGTTTAGTAATGTGCCCTGAAGTAATGTGCCCATTGTTTAGTAATGTCCCTGCAGTAATTTGCCCATTGTTTAGTAATGTGCCCTCTACTAATGTGGCCATTGTTTAGTAATGTCCCCTGTAGTTATGTGCCCATTGTTTATTAATGTCCCCTGTAGTAATGTGCCCATTGTTTAGTCATGTCCCTGCAGTAATGTCTCCATTGTTTAGTAATGTCCCCTGCAGTAATGTGCCTGGTGAAGATCAGGCCCGATTTTGCGACCCTAAGGTGTACACGGAGGGAGAGCCGGGAATAAGGATGATGATGGTGGAGGATTGTTTCGTGACGTCACCTGTGGTACGCGGTAGTAGAAACTAAGATGTTTTTGCTCCCCACAGGTGGAGCGGGCCCTGGGGAGGATGATAGGGGGAGTAGTAATGGCGGGTGCTGAAGCGCGGGGCGCCGGTAAGGACAAGTGGACACAGTCTCTGCAGCTTCCAGGTGTTTTACTCACGGTTCTTTAAGTAACTCGGTTGCCGCTTCCGAAGTACTGGTCACTGCTGTGATGGGCCCCAGCCGACCCGAGCAATTCGAGGTCACCGCCGGTGTTCCCACTGTGAGTCCTTTCTGGTTGGGCCCCTCCAATCCTGATGTATGTGGAATATGGAATGGGTCGCAGTTGTTTCCTGCACTCACCGCAGACCCTGGACCGTGTAGCTGTAGGGAACACAGGCTGAGCTGGATGCTCCAAGCCACGGGCCCTATGGCGCTCCCAGAAGTGTGAAGGTAGAAGAAAGTGGACCGAAGTCCCAGTGTATGTCTCACCCCAAGCTGTGCCCGGGGCTAACTGGCAAAGTGTAAAGATGCTCCTACCCTTTTATCCAAGTGGTACCCCACCACAGTGGTGGTTGGCTTAGTGACCGGGAAAGTCTCATGCTTCGTGATGGCCACCCCCTGCCTACCCCAGGCCATTCCCCCAGTGTGAAGGCACCTAACTGTTTGTGGTGTGAATGTGAGAATCACCAGCGATTAACCTCTCATTTCCCGGTATGAGTACAACATCTTATAAGAGATGCAGTACCCTGTTGCGACTGAAGCCTCAGGGACCCACACCAGCATCTTGGAGAACTAACCGCAGATCTTCTGTTTATGAGGCTTGTGTGGATCCTTCTGTTTCGTCATGTGATCCAAGACAAACTGGAATCAAGGGGCCCAAAAATGTTGCCAGTATGGGGCCCTGAAATTCCTGCAAACCATTAATCAGCCTGAAAATAGAAAGGCCAGAGACTTTGCCCTCCCCCCCAAAAAAACCCCCATCTAAATAAGCCGCCCAGTTCTAGAAAATTATTCTTTGAAAACAAGGAACTAATATCAACCTGTACCAGAGTGATGGACATATGGCACAGGTGGTGTGATGGATGGGCATATAGGGCTAACAGTGGCCCTGGGGCACTAGTGGTTTTTGATGATGTGACTGAAGACAGAAGCAGCTGGATGAATTCTGAAGTGTACAGGTATACAGGGGAAACCTGATGAAAGTAATCTCTATTATCGAATCGCGAATCGGGCTGTGCCTCTGGACCCGTTTTCTCACACTGGACACCCAGCATATGATCATGGATGGGCATGTAGGGATAAAAGTAGCCCTGGGGCACTTATGGCTATTGATGATGTGACTGAAGACAGAATCAGCTGGATGAATTCTGAAGTGTACAGGTCTAAAGGGGATACATGACGAAAGTAATCTCTACTACCGAATCGCTCAACGGGCTGTGCCTCTGGACCCGTCTCCTCGCACTGCATACCTAACATTTGATCGTGCAATGTAAGTTGGTCTCTGATGCTTGATGTCTACTACGTGATTTTCAATGTGTGACATATAATAGGGGCCTGTTGTGTCCCAATCACGTAGACTCCAGCAGCATTGCAGTTATATGGATGGTGAGCTACTGACATCTTGTGGGGATTCTGTAGAACTACATCTTCTGCATTTTTCTATATTATACTTATCTATCAATTTGGAGGACGGGTCCCGGCTCTTTTTTAACTTATTCTGCTTTATGTATGCACCTTGTTCTCCCAGTATTTGTCATTTATTATATTTTGGTTTGTCAATAAACTTAACATTTTTGCAGTTATTTGGGCATTTGATCGTTTTTCTTTCTTTTTTCTTGGTGTAAAAGGGAGCCAACGGATGGCCGGCCGGATGGCTCCTCTTTACTTTACTAAACTGAACTTGTGTTTGTGTTCTGCCCCATCTGGGGGTGTGAACCTTACTTGGGTCTTCAGGGGTGCGTCTGTCGCGGGCGGAGGAGGGGACGCTGCGCTCTCCCACTGCTCGGGTCCGGCTGCTGCTGGTGCTGATGCTCGGTGGTGGCTCGAGCGGTGGGCCGGATCCCGGGGACTCGAGCGGCGTTCCTCACCCGTGAGTGAAAAGGGGAATTTGATTGTGGGGGTTTTGGTTATTGTCCGTGACGCCACCCACAGTTGTGGTGATATTGGTGACACCACCACTGCTCTAGACGGGGATCCCGGGAGCGGTGACAGGGAGCAGCTTGGTTGTTATTTCTCCCCTCCGTGGGTAGGGGGTTGGTTGTCCCGGGGCCCGGTAATGGGGTAGGGATGGATGGCAGGCGGGTTACGGGGCCTGGTGAGGTGCAGGGTCGCGGGGGCAGCGCTGTGCCGCACGGCACGGTGGTACTCACTCAGCCAATGATGAGGACACAGTTCTCCGTAAAACACACGGCTGGATGGACGGGTCCCACAGGCGGCTGCGGTGTTGTTTCTCCCGGCAGGTTGGTGATGACTGCCTTTCCCTGGACCTATATACGGTAGATGGTTCCAATGGGTTCCCACCGGTAACCCGCTCCCCAGCTTGGATATGGGCTGGAGGAGCCCCTTTTGCCCGCAGGCGCTGGCCCTGAGAAACGGTTGCCTTGGCGGTGGCGGTGTCTCCCTCACTTGGTTGGACTGTTGCCTTCTGTCGGGACTTGGCTGTTGGGAAACCCAGGAAGTTCCCTTCACTAACGAATTTGGCAAATTCACGGCGACTCCTAGCCTTGCTGGGGTCCGTAAGCCCCTGCCAGATGGTGCTGGCTTCTCTTTGCGTACCGGTCCGGTACCGCCGGGCCACCGCCCGTCCACGGTCCTTACGGTAGACTCCAATCAGCCACTCCTGCAGACGGTCACCACCGTCTGCCAACCTTGCTGTCCCGCCCGGGCCACACACCCGGACGCTGTCAGTTAGTTGCTCCACTACCACTTCTCCTCCTTCCACTTTCACCTCCAAAACTATTCTGTCTGTTTTCCCGCCTCCAGGACTGTGAACTCCTCGGTGGGCGGGGCCAACCGCCTGGCCCACCCCCTGGTGTGGACATCAGCCCCTGGAGGAAGGCAACAAGGGTTTTATGTCTGACCTCGGTGTGCCTACCGGGAGTGTGGGGTGTGTTGATGTTGTTCTCTGTGGCCCCTGGCTTGTCCAGGGCGCCACACGTCTACCACCCCGCAGCCAGTCATCATCGTAGACGTAGCAGGGCAACACATAGAGAGACTTTTTTGAAAAACAACAAGATCTGTTTTATTTGATCTTCAATCTTCTGGACAGACATGGCCATTACATTCCTGTTCTGTTGCCGCTGTTCTTTTGGGGTGCTTTTCCTGTCTAGCCCTTGCCCTAGGTATTTGCCTTCCATTAGCTGAGTCTACACTTGTTGCTTTGCCCCGTTCTTCATCTCCACAGCTTCCCTGTTCCGCTCCACTACCTCGGACGGCTTGTAGTCTCTCAACCTATTTATGGGCCCGCTAGCAGTACACTTGCTCTGATGCCCAATTGGTCCCGGAATTCTTCTAAGCCCGTAACGAGGTGAGCCGTAGGCTCCGGACCGCTGGAGGATACCTCCTGATTCCACAACAGACTCTAGTACAGAGTTCATCATCACTCCAGCAACTACTCTGCACAACTCCTCTCCTCCTGGCCCGTCTCACTAACCAACCCTCTGCTCTCTGACACTCCTCCCGTCCTGGCTCTAGTTCCCTCAGCAACCAGGATGGCTCTATTACACTACAAAATGCATACAGCTGCACACTAAAAAGCCAACAATGTATAAGGGAACTCTGGTATTGCATTACTATTATAGGAATATATGAAAAAAGAGATATATAGTTTATGTATTGGCCAATGTGCCTGACGCAGAGCCATAGGGTACCCAATCCCGGGCTTTTAGTTTTCGGGGGATTGTCACAGGTGGCTGTGCCCGGTCTCGTGGCCCTGGTGGTAGTTAAAGAAGTCTGGTAAAAAACAAATAGTAAAAATAAATAAAATAAAAGTGTCTTGTGACACCACCTACAGTTCCCGGTAATATTACCAGCGCTGCTTGCAGACCTCCGGGGTGATGATGAAGCAGCTAGGTTGTAACACTCCCAGTAGGTGGGGCGATGTCCCCGGGGCAGTTGGGAAGGATCGAGATTTTACACACAGGGAAACAGCTTACCATACGTGTCTTGATATTGATCTTATTGATCTCTTCAAGGTCACTGATGTGCGGCTCCCCATGTTCAGGCAAACTAAGTCCATAGTGAGAGCAGGACCATGGATAGCAATAACTGTTACACACACCCGGGTCTTTCTTTCTGTGCCTTTACTGATGTTGTTAGCAGGGTTATCTCCAGGGTACGGTCCGGGTGGTCTGGTGGCAGTTAGGATTTACACATTCGTGAGATATGAGGCCTCCTTATTACTGTATGTTTGCTTAAGTCCTGGGATGTCTAAGGCTATGTGCGCACTGGGAAATGGAATTTTCTTGAGTAAATTCCGCATGCTCTCAAAGATTACCGCACCCGCGGTAAAAAACCGCGGGAAACCGCACCCGAAAACCGCATGCGGTTTGCCGCGGTTTGCTGCGGTTTTACCGCGGTATTATTCGCGGTATTGCCGCGGTTTTGCCGCGTGCGGGTTGGGATGTGCTTTATTGCATTCAATGCAATAAAGCACATTGCAAAAAAAAAAAAAAAAAGTCATTTAATTCTGAGATAGTAGATAGACAGAAGAATAGATAGAGGGATAGATAGATAGACAGACAGAGGGATAGATAGATCGCTGCATTTCCCACGGTCGGCAGTGAGTTCACATTACCGGCCGTGGGAAATGACCGGTAATTACCTCTGCTGTCTGCTGCATTCATTCAGCGCTGTGTCTGTGACAGTCGCGGCTGGTTGGAAGCAGCGCAGGACCTGTGGATTACGCCGGAGCGGTGGATTACGCCGGAGCTTTGGTGCGGGAGGGGTTAATAAAATGGTGAACGAGGCTTGTTTGTTTTATTTAAAATAAAGGATTTTTCGGTGTCTGTGTTTTTTTCACTTTACTTACGGGTTGATCATGTCAGCTGTCACATAGACGCTGCCATGATCAAGCCTGGAGTTAATGGCGGTGGTCCCCCACCATCATTAACCCCTTGTATTACCTTGCTGCCATTGCTACACGGCGGCAAGAAGAGCCGGGGACACGCCGGTGCTGCCGTATAATGCATGCGACAGTCCCGGGGCAGCTGCGGCTGATATTCTCGGCTGCCGGAGGGGGAGTGAGGCGGGGGACATTACCCCTGCCCCTCTCCCTCCCCAGCCTGAGGATACCGGGCCGCCGCTGTGTGCTTACCTCAGCTGGAAGGTAAATATGCAGCGGAGCCCACGTTCTTTGTTTTCTATATTTCCGTTTTCTTTCTATGTGTGTTCTATGTGTTCTGTGATGTCTATCTGTGTCTGTGATGTGTCTGTGTGTGTGTGTCTGTGTGTGTGTATGTTTACTCTCTGCACGGCTTCCTCTTCCTGTAATGACATCACTTCCCTGCAAACCGCAGACAAGCAATGTACATTACCGGAGGTAAACCGCGAAATACCGCAGGGAATAACGCAGGAAAACGCAGTGAACCGCACAGAATTTGCTGCCTGCGTTATTCCCTGCGGGATTTCATGATTAACATTGAGTCAATGGAGTGAAATCCCGCAGCGATGTGCGGAAAAGAAGTGACATGCACTTGTTTTTCCCGCAGCAAAACATGCAGCTGTCAAATTCCGCCCAGTGCGCACAGGATTTTTTTTCTCCATAGGATTTGCTGGTGATTCACTGCAGAGATGTTATGAACATTTTCTGCAGCGAAACATGCAGCAAATCCGCGAAAAATCCGCGTCAAAATCCGATAAGTGCGCACATAGCCTAAAACCTGGCCCTGACCTCACCTGTATCTCTCACTTGTATAGCAGGTGATGAGAGCCGTTCTCCTGGGCACCACTAACTCCGCTGCGGTCCCTGGCTCTATTGATGGCGGTGCTACAAGTGTTCCTGCGCCAGGAGACTGAAGTCCCCTCCGGTCTTTTCTGCTGGGACTGACTGAACCCATACAGACTCTGGTGTCTGGGTTGCTTCTTCTGGGGTAAACCGAACTGGTCCCTCTGCCCTCTTTCTGTCTCTCCTCACCTCCGACCCTCACTCAGGATCTCTCACACTCGCTTAGCTTTCCTCTGGTATCGGTCTAACGCAGCACCATTTACCAGGTTTCTTCCTCAGACCTGTCCCACACTCAACTATCCTCAACTGACTCTGCTCAACTGACTCTCCCTCCCTCAGCATTTCTTATAGGAGACATCAACTGACATCAGCCAATACGCCTGACGTCAGTTAGTCGAGCTCTCCCTACAGGCCTGGGGTGAAAGTGTTGTATGTGAATTCTCCCAAAGTGGAAATCCCTTCCTGCACTTACCAGATGTTACTGTGGCTACTTAACCGTAGGGTGCCACATATGCATGTGAGCCCGATAACCAATGGCAAGGGGATCTCTGTATATCGGGAACCTAACCTGAAATGCCACTGTGGCCCCCTGGACAAGCCAGGACGTCACAGGTACTGCAACAACACACCCCACACCCCGGTTAGGAACCCCAAAGTCAGACACAAATCCTTGTTGCCTCCCTCCAGGGGCTGATGTCCACACCAGGTGGGGTGGAGCCAGGTGGTTGGCTCCTCCCACTGAGGAGTTCACAGCCCTGGAGGCGGGAAAAGCAAGTTAGTTGAAGTTCCGTGAGGGAAAGTGAAGGGTGGAGGTAGTAGTTGAGGAGCTGGAGCAGACTGACCGTGTCCGGGTACGTGGCCCGGGCACCTGAGAGCAAGGTTGGCAGACGGTGGTGACCGTCTGCAGGAGAGGCCGATTGACGCACAACCGTAAGGACCGGGGATGGGCGGTGGCCCGCTGGTACCGGATCGGGGAGCGAAGAGAAGCCAGCACCATCCGGCAGGGCCTACGGACCCCGACCAGGCTTGGAGTCGCCGTTAAACCGGTCAAATCCGTCAGCGACGGGAACCTCCGGGGTTTCCCAGCAGTAAAGACCCGACTGAAGGCAACCGTTCAACCGTGAAGGGAAATACAGCTACCACCACAGCTAAGGTTCCCAGGGCCAGCGTCTGCGGGCAAAAGAGGCTCCTCTGGCAAACACACCGCCGGGGAGCGGGCTACCGGTGGGAAGCCATCGGGGCCAAAAACACTACAAAGGTGCAGGGAGAGACAGTCACCGTCAACCTACCGGGAGTGATCACCGCAGCCGCCTGTGGGACCCGTCCATCCAGCCGTCTGTTTTACCAGAGACTCCGTGTACGTTACTGGCTGAGTGAGTACCACCGTGATGTCTGGCACCGCGCTGCCCCCCGCGACCCTGCACCTCGCCAAACCCCGCCATCTACCTTCCAGTCAACATCACCGGGCCCCGGGACCACCAAAATTCCCCCTACCCACGGAGGGGAGAGAACCATCCCAGCTGCTCCCTGTCAACGCTCCCGGGATCCCCGTACAGAGCAGCGGTGGTGCCCCAACCTCACCACATACTGTGGGTGGCGTCACAAACCGACATCCCAAACCCCACCAAACCATCCCTTTCACTCACGGGCGTGGAGCGCCGCTCGAGTCCCCGGATCCGGCCCACCGCTCGAACCACCGAGCAGCAGCAGCAGTGCCGGACCCGAGCGTGGTGAGCGCAGCGTCCCCTCCCCGCCGCGACACCACCATCTGTGTTACACACCTCCATGTCTGGGCAGCTAGACTCCTGCTATTAAGGATATGAACACAGCCTTGTTATAGGGCGGAGTGCTGAGTAAGAAAGAGACTCACTATAAATATTTAAAAAAAACTGACCCGCACATCCTACAAGTGTGAATAGGTGCTGTACTGTAAAAACATAGTAACGTCAAGATGCATACAGCTGCACACTAAAAAGCCAACAATGTATAAGTATTGCATTACTGCTATATGAATATATGAAAAAAGACATTTAGTTTATGTATTGGCCGAAAAATCTAACTCTAACTAAAGAGATTCACTACAAATATTTAAGAACAAAGCAGGGTCAGTCTTTTTGTATATTCATAGTGACTCTCTTTCTGACTGAGCACTCTGTCCTATAACCAGGCTGTGTTCATGTCCTTTATAGCAGGAGTCTAGCTGCCCAGACATGGAGGTTTTTAACCCAGATAGTGGCGTTTCAGGTTAGGTTCCCACATACAGAGATCACCTTGCCATGGTGACTAGGCTCACATACATTGGCCAATACATAAGCTAACTATCTCTTTTTTCATATACACCGTGTGCAGACTTATTAGGCAAGTTGTATTTTAGAGGATTTTTTTTATTATTGATCAACAACTACATTCTCAATCAGCCCAAAAGACTCATAAATATCAAAGCTTAATATTTTTGGAAGTTGGAGAGGGTTTTTTTAGATTTGGCTATCTTAGGAGGATATCTGTTTGTGCAGGTAACTATTACTGTGCAGAATTATTAGGCAACTTAAAAAAAACCAAATATATTCCCATCTCACTCGTTTATTTTCACCAGGTAAACCAATATAACTGCCCAAAATTTAGAAATAAACATTTCTGACATGCAAAAACAAAACCTCAAAAAATTAGTGACCAATATGGCCCCCTTTCTTTATGATGACACTCAGCAGCCGACCATCCATAGATTCTGTCATTGCTTGATCTGATTACGATCAACATTGCGTGCAGCAGCCACCACAGCCTCCAGACACTGTTCCCAGAGGTGTACTGTTTTCCCTCCTTGTCGATCTCACATTTTATGAGGGACCACAGGTTCTCTATGGGGTTCAGATCAGGTGAACAAGGGGGCCATGTCATTATTTTTTCATCTTTTAGACCTTTACTGGCCAGCCACGCTGTGGAGTAGTTGGTTGCATGTGATGGAGCATTGTCCTGCATGAAAATCATGTTTTTCTTGAACGATACCGACTTCTTCCTGTACCACTGCTTGAAGAAGTTGTCTTCCAGAAACTGGCAGTAGGTCTGGGAGTTGAGCTTCACTCCATCCTCAACCCGAAAAGGTCCCACAAGTTCATCTTTGATGATCCCAGCCCATACCAGTACCCCACCTCCACCTTGCTGTCATCTGAGTCGGAGTGGAGCTCTCTGCCCTTTACTGATCCAGCCTCTGGCCCATCCATCTGGCCCATCAAGAGTCACTCTCATTTCATCAGTCCATAAAACCTTTGAAAAATCAGTCTTGAGATATTTCTTGGCCCAGTCTTGACGTTTTATCTTATGTTCCTTGTTCAGAGGTGGTGGTTTTCAGCTTTCCTTACCTTGGCCATGTCCCTGAGTATGGCACACCTTGTGCTTTTTGATACTCCAGTAACGTTGCAGCTCTGAAATATGGCCAAACTGGTGGCAAATGGCATCTTGGCAGCTTCACGCTTGATTTTCCTCGATTCATGGGCAGTTATTTTGCGCTTTTTTGCCCAACACGCTTCTTACGACCCTGTTGGCTATTTGCCATGAAACGCTTGATTGTTCGGTGATCACGCTTCAAAGTTTGGCAATTTCAAGACTGCTGCACCCCTCTGCAAGACATCTCACAATTTTGGACTTTTCAGAGCCCGTCAAATCTCTCTTCTGACCCATTTTGCCAAAGGAAAGGAAGTTGCCTAATAATTAAGCACACCTTATATAGGGTGTTGATGTCATTACACCGCACCCTTCCTCATTACAGAGATGCACATCACCTGATTTACTTAATTGGTAGTTGGCTCTCAGCCTATACAGCTTGGATTAGGACAACATGTATAACAAGTATCATGTGATCAAAATACTCATTTGCCTAATAATTCTGCACACGGTGTATTCCTATAGCAGTAATGCAGTACCAGAGTTCCCTTATACATTGTTGGCTTTTTAGTGTGCAGCTTTATGCATCTTGAAGTTACTATGTTTTTTTAAGCTAGCACCTATTCACACTTGTTGGATGTGCGGGTCAGGTTTTTTTTTTTTAAATATTTGTATCTATTAAACTAGACATAATAAAATCCTCACATCTAATTTCTATGTACTAACTTAACATTCCCATACTTTACATTACACGGTTACACATTACTCACACATTACAGGTTATGCTATAAAAGGCACATTATACAATAAAACATGCAATATGCAATAAAACATTTTAAACTGCCGATCGCTAGAGGGCGCCGATCGCTGCACTGCTCCAGCTCTGCTACATCACCAGCCGTACTCTGAAGCAGCACTTAGACATTTACTTTAATAAACATTATATGTACATTGTATGAGTGGGGTGATCTGGCTGCCTCCTACACAGGGCAATACCATCTGCTCAGATTCAACCAAATGCTGCAAGGTTTATTGGACGGCGCTGTCACATTGCAGTAGGAAGATACCGAAGTTACCAGCAATGTAACTTCAGAGTGCAGTAAGCAGGTCGACCAGCAGAGGGCAGTAGAGTAGAATGTCACACTGCAGTAGGAAGATTCCGAAGTTACCAGCAATGTAACTTCAGAATGCAGTTAGCAGGCCAACCAGCAGAGGGCAGCAGCGTAGTCAACACATCGAGTCAGCAGCAGGAGGTCAATGCCGATCACCAAAGGAATAAGCAAAGAGAAGTCAGGTGGTATGCCAGGGGTCAGAGCCGAGATTTCACGTATGAGGCAGGAGGGAGAGACTTAGCCAAAGTCACAAGCAAAGTCAGAAGCTGGGCAGACAGGTAAACAACTAGGGTCGTGGTACTTGGGACGGGACAGAGACAGGCACACAAGATAGGGCAAATATATAGACCGGGACAGGTAGTCAGGGACGAGGAACAAACGAACGGAGCAGGAGCAGGCGAACACAGGTCAGGACGAGGTAGCGGGGAGGCAGACCAGATCGGGTATTCACAGGAGCCAGGAACAAGTGCTGCAGAGCAAAACTATTACTGGCACCGCACCACAGGCGCAGCACCAGGATATAGTGATCTGCAACCCGGAATGAGGCTGCAAGAAGTTAACCCCTTCAGGCCCTGAATCCCGCACACATGACATCGCTGGCTCAGCAGCGGCTGGGCCAGGCCTGAATTATGACAGGCGCTTATCAGACCCATCGAGCTGCTTCTCACAAAACTTAAGGCAGAATGATCCACAAACAAGGAACAACTGAAGTCACATCAGTAAAGGCCGCACAAAGGAGGAAACCCAGCAATGGTGACGTCCATGGCTTCCAGACTTCAGCCAGTCATTGCCTGGAAAGGATTAATCTCTACAAAGTATTTAAAGCAAACATTTTATTTGTGGTAAAGTAAATTAGTCTAATTACTTTTGAGCCCCTGAAATGCGGAGGATTTGTAGAAAAATGGCTGCAATTCCTAAACGTTTCACAGGATATTTTTTGTCTAACCCCTTTAATTATACCTGAAAGTCTCCAGTACAATTGCATCTCAGTTGTTTCATTTTAAATAAAAAAAAAAATACTGGCCTGCAGAGCTGAAATCACGAAGATTCAGTCACTGAACAAATATTCGTGGCCCTTACTGTAAATCAATTATTCAGAAAGTATTTTAGTTAAAAGGAAAGGCTCAAAGGTAGAACCCCACCTATCTGATATTGATGGTGATATGTGTTTATATCCATATTGGGGAAAAATATCTCCCAACACTGGACTGCAGTGGAAAGAATTAGAATTTGATAGTTCCAAACCTTATCCACCAGAGGGCAGTACATGCATTACATATTCTATTTATTGTCAAGACCTCAGCTCATTGTTATTAATGGGCTTTTACCTGGATCCTGCTCTGAATCTAAAGGGACATGATCTGTACTCGCACCCTCCCGAAGAATAAGGTCTCTGCTACACTAAAAGGATAAATATAAAAAATGTGTACATTTTGACATAACTCCCTATGCAGCACACTCCGCATACAGCATCCAACCTTCCTCAGATGTCCCTAAAAGTGCACCCCCCCCATGTGACTGCTTCCAATAGTAGTGTCATGGGTGACAGTCATGTGGTTTCTGGCCATAGAAGGTGACAGCTTTTGGCTGCACAGAATGCTCCCGGAGTTTCCATTGTTCCTGCTGTCAGTATTCATTGGTATAGGTAGCTTTCCTGCTGGGTTCATCTCTTCCTTTTGGACCAAGCAGGAGCTCACCTTCCACCCAGCTGCTGATCATCAGTATTCTCTTGGTGCTTATATAACCTTTTCTTCCTTAGACTGGTGCTGGTGATATTTTCAATTCCTTCAAGCCTTGGTTGCAAGCAGGTGGCTTGTACTCCTATGTGGTATTGTTGCTGAAAACTTTGCTGGACTCCTACTTGAGTCATCTAATGATAAGTAGTTCATGCATTTCCCTGCTGTGTGTTCTCCTTGTGTCTTCTTTAGTTGTTTACTAGGTTGACGAAGAGCTCATCCCATCCGTTTCCTATTTAGGGTCCAGCACTAGGGATACCTAGCGTTAGGTATACGGCTTGGCACATAGGTGCGGAATTTATCTAGGGTGGTGAGGGATTCTAGGGACCAGCAATAGGTTTGGTCAGTGGTCACCATCTTTCCTCTCCCTAGACACAGGGTTTTCCTTTTCTTTTGCAATGCGCTTGGTACTGCCACGTGGCTAGCATGACTGCTACCTGCTCAGGTTTATAGGATTACTAGCTGTACTACCCGGCTTCGCCCGGGTTAATAACTGCTGTTAATAAAATAGAATATATTAACAAAAATGTATTCTGCACACAAAAACCACAAAACAAATAGATAGAAATGTAATTATAATGTCTGTCTCCCCCTCTGTATATATCTCTCTGTCTCTCTCTATCTCTTTGTCTGTCTGTCTCTTTCCCTGTCTGTCTCTGACTATCTCTGTCTCTTTCTCCGTCTGTCCCAATCTCTTTCCCTGTCTGTCTATCTATCTCTTTCCCTGTCTATCTATCTGTCTCTTTCCCTCTCTTTCCCTGTCTGTCTCTTTCCCTCTGTCTCTTTCCCTGTGTCTCTGAGTCTTTACCTGTCTTTGTCTGTCTCTTACCCTGTCTGTCTCTTTCCCTGTCTGTCTGTTTCCCTGTGTCTGTCTCTGTCTCTTTGTCTGTGTCTGTCTCTTTTCCTGTCTGTGTCTGTCTCTTAACCTGCCTCTCTCTTTCCCTCTCTTTCCCTGTCTGTCTCTTTCCCTGTCAGTCTGTCTCTTTGTCTGTGTCTGTCTCTTTGTGCCTGTCTCTTACCCTGTCTATGTCTGTTTCTTACCCTAAAGTGAAAAATGGCATACACAAATTCTGCATAACGATGATAAATAATTACCACAATATAGTATAATATGCGGAATAAGGACCACAATATAAGACCAAATCGCTAATACAATACAAGAAAGACAAAGAACAAGAGGCGATCCAAATAGGTCCAATTATATTTTATTAATAAAAGTGCGGACAGGTGAAGGGAGTCAAACCCGGCATACATCACTGCAGTTAACATATGCACCAATTGTGCAAAACATTATATAGCGTCAAGATTGTGAGCACATATGCACCGTCAAATAATATAATCTGCATAGAATATGAAAAGGTTTTTTTCTTTGTTTACTTTTTTAAGTATCCCTTAATAATATACAAAATTCAATTATCCCTATATGCACACAGGGGGAGTAAAGAGTTGTATATACTGTGGAAACCACATAAATTGCTCCAGGTTCAAATCATGGAGTATATACTTAATTTGTGGACATGGTCACATAAATTATACATCAATAACCCATAGGGTGCATAGAGGTAACCACTATCCATAAGTCGTTTTAATGTATCAAAAAGGGGGCCATCAATGTCCCTGGAAAAGTGTAAAAAACTCAATTATCCTCACATGCATGCAAGAGAAATCAGGGGCAGTGTCTGATGAAAAAACCACATACGTTGCTCCAGGCACAAACCGTGGAGCGCTATATAATCTATGGACGTAGTCACACAGGATATCCTTCAATTACCCATGAAGTGCACGGTAGAATAAGATATACGGGATATGAGCGTTATCCATAAGTGAATAGACAGAAAAATGCTTGCTAAACAGCAAGACAGAACTTACATATATGTCTGAGACAATAATAGTCACAATGTAATACGCTCAATATCCCTCAATCTACAAAAAATTAGAATTCAAATATGCTCACATGCACACCAGAGGAATCAGGAGCTGTATATGATGGAACAAACCACAAAGGTTGCTCCAAGCTCAAATCATGGAGCACATTATAGTCCGTGGACATTGTCACAGAAAACATCCATCATTTATTTTACCCATAGAGTGCACAAGGATAAGGTATACGGGATATAAGCATTTATCCAGAATTAAATTAGCAGAAACCGGTACCTATTAACCAACAATTCAGGACTTACATATTAACCTAGGATGAAGATAACTGCAGTGGAATGCGCCCAATGCGCATTTCGGTGTAAACCTTCGTCAGGGGGCGTGAACTAACACAGGGGAAGTGAGGTAAATAAATGATGGATGTTTTCTGTGACAATGAGATTGAGGGATATTGAGCGTATTACATTGTGACTATTATTGTCTCAGACATATATGTAAGTATGGATAACGCTCATATCCCGTATATCTTATTCTACCGTGCACTTCATGGGTAATTGAAGGATATCCTGTGTGACTACGTCCATAGATTATATAGCGCTCCACGGTTTGTGCCTGGAGCAACGTATGTGGTTTTTTCATCAGACACTGCCCCTGATTTCTCTTGCATGCATGTGAGGATAATTGAGTTTTTTACACTTTTCCAGGGACATTGATGGCCCCCTTTTTGATACATTAAAACGACTTATGGATAGTGGTTACCTCTATGCACCCTATGGGTTATTGATGTATAATTTATGTGACCATGTCCACAAATTAAGTATATACTCCATGATTTGAACCTGGAGCAATTTATGTGGTTTCCACAGTATATACAACTCTTTACTCCCCCTGTGTGCATATAGGGATAATTGAATTTTGTATATTATTAAGGGATACTTAAAAAAGTAAACAAAGAAAAAAACCTTTTCATATTCTATGCAGATTATATTATTTGACGGTGCATATGTGCTCACAATCTTGACGCTATATAATGTTTTGCACAATTGGTGCATATGTTAACTGCAGTGATGTATGCCGGGTTTGACTCCCTTCACCTGTCCGCACTTTTATTAATAAAATATAATTGGACCTATTTGGATCGCCTCTTGTTCTTTGTCTTTCCTGTTTCTTACCCTGTCTGTGTCTGTCTCTTTCCCTGGCTGCATTGTGACACGCCAACATTCCATTTAAGGGCGTGGCTGCGCATTCTTATGAAGTTCTGGCTGCACTGTGGCTCCCAGCTCCATTCAATTTAATGGAGGAAGGTTTTTTGGTGAATAACTGTAAAGCGCGGGGTTACAATTTCCCTTCAAAGCATAGCCTATGACGCTCTCGGGGTCAAGACGTGTGAGTGTGAAAAATGTTGTGGCTATAGCTGCGACGGTGCAGATGCCAATCCCGAACACACACACACACACACACACACACACACACACACACACATTCAGCTTTATATATTAGATAGCCAATTGTATCTGGAATAGAGACTTAAAGGGTTATTCCCATTTCCATAACCCTATCCCAATATGTAGTGGGTGTAATAATAAAATAATAGCAAATACCTTAAATTAGAAATATAGTATAGTTTTCCTAATTAGTTATGTCGCTTACCTCATGTGCAGGGCATTGCAGCTTAGGTATCCAAGGTTACAACCACGAGCAACTACATGTCATCATATGAGTGGGTATGACTATGGATACCTAAGCTGCAATGCCCTGCACATGAGGTAAGCGACATAACTAATCAGGAGAACTATATTACATTTCTAATTGGAGGTATTTGCTAATATTATAATTACATCGACTACATATTGGGATAGGATCTTGGAGATGGGAAAACCCTTTTAAAGATACAGATCTTGTGCTAAAGCTGCAGGAAAGAAAGTGGAGCTTTGATCGCTTCTTCAGGAGCCATTTCTGCTGTCATTATAGGACACTGGTCTGTCATTGTTGAGTATATTATATGCTTTCTATGGTGTCACTGCCGCACCCCTGCCCTCCCCTTGTTACACCACTTTTGGAAGATGTCAGCTCTACTGATATACAAGCAACACTTAAAGGGGTTGTCCATATTAAAATGTTATTACTCCATAGTCATCAATGTATCTAGGGATTAATAAAAGTGAAAAGTGGATTGCAGATCATTCATTTAATACCCTGTTTAGAAACCTGCAGATTATCACCCAGTTGCTTTGTTGCTTAAAGGGGCTGCTCACCTTTTTGAGGGCATTTTTTTTTTTTACGTAAATGCCTCTAATTAGGCCTAAAAATAATTTTTGCAATCGAGTTTCATTAAAAATGTTGCACCGTTTGCCTCCTACAGTCTCTGTATTGCTCTTGTAATGTTGATGTCCAGATGTGACGGCAGGTGTCATGCCAGGTACAAGTGGCCTCAACACAGAGGGATCACCAGGGTAGGAAAAACATGGAAGGCCCTGGCACTAAGGAGAGGGAAGCGGGGTCACCTCCTAACACTCACCTGAGGCTGATCCATGCACTCTCTAATGGCTCTAGACCAGTCCTTCCCCCCAGGCGCCGTCACATGCTTAGACCCTCGCTAGCCCTGAATTCACATTGACTAGTGAAGACCAGGGAGACGCTAGTCTCACTCCTGCAATTAAACAACACAACAAACAGGTAGGAAAAGACACAACAAATAGCACTCCCCAGCTTCTCCTGCAGGAACTTCTCAGCTGCTACAGAAGCGACACCTCAGCTTCTCCTTCAATTGGACCGCATAGGTATGAGCTGTAGCCAGTATTGGAAGGAGATGTTTATAGCAGAAGGGAATGGCTGCAGCTGAGTTTACAACTACCGGTTAGATCACTGCAGGATAGATATGACCCTTAACCCCTTCAGTACCGGATGGAATTAAATACGCTCTAACAAGCGGGCACTAAAGTGGATGTGCGATCAACAATGTGCTGTGACTTTCTGATCTCAGATTCCCCTGAGATCATACTTTTGATAACTGGCTGCAGCGTGAGCTAACTGAGGACCATCAGTGAGCTTATTCTGACAGTCCTATGGGAGAGTTTGTAACTTTTTTTTATGTCTTTTTTTTAGTTCCTTTCAGCTGATTTATGACCACTGTGCACATCAAAGTTCAGGGATTTTGTGGGCTGCAAAGTATCCTGCTGAAGCGTAATGGACCTGTGCTCGTCCAGTGCCCATGGCAAGTCTGCTACACATTACACCTGGTGTTCGTATATAGGATCACTCGTGATTTCCTGCAGAAAGCATTGGTTTTCCCGGTTTTGTAAACTGATCTGCCCATCTGCTATCTGATGGTATAAGTGGCATATGTAAAACTAAAGGTCCAGTCACACTAAGCAACTTACCAGCGATCCCAACAACGATAGGGATCGCTGGTAAGTTGCTAGGAGGTTGCTGGTGAGCTGTCACACTGCGACGCTCCAGCGATCCCACCAGCAACCTGACCTGGCAGGGATCGCTGGAGCGTCGCTACACGAGTTGCTGGTGAGCTCACCAGCAACCAGTGACCAGCCCCCAACGCCGCGTGGAAGATGCTGCGCTTGGTAACTAAGGTAAATATCGGGTAACCAACCCGATATTTACCTTGGTTACCAGTGCACGGAGCTACACGTGCAGAGAACAGGGAGCAGCGCACACTGAGCGCTGGCTCCCTGCTCTCCTAGTTACAGCACACATCGGGTTAATTACCCGATGTGTCCTGCAGCTACATGTGCACAGAGCAGGAGCCGGCACTGACAGTGAGAGCGGAGGCTGGTAACAAAGGTAAATATCGGGTAACCAAGGACAGGGCTTCTTGGTTACCCGATGTTTACATTAGTTACCAGCCTCAGCAGAAGCTGGCTCCCTGCTCACTGCACATTAGTTGTTGCTGTCTCGCTGTCACACACAGCGATCTGTGCTTCACAGCAGGACAGCAACAACTAAAAAATGGCCCAGGACATTCAGCAACAACCAACGACCTCACAGCAGGGGCCAGGTTGTTGCTGGATGTCACACACAGCAACATCGCTAGCAACGTCACAAAAGTTGTTCGTTAGCAGCGATGTTGCTAGCGATGTTGCTTAGTGTGACGGGGCCTTTAGTTTTCATATGCAAAATAACCCTAACTTAAGCCCGCTACACACGCTTCAATATATCTCACAATCCGTCGTTGGGGTCAAGTTGTAAGTGACGCACATCCGGCATCGTTTGTGAGGTATCTGCGTGTGACAGCTACGTACGATCAGGATTGAACGCAAAACCGTTGATCGCAAACACATCGTATCTTTCTCTAGAATTGAGCGTTTTGTTGTATGAACCTACTCAATTGTAACGTGTGACATCCCTCATACGATTTTGGTGTCTGATGCTATGTGCGCAGGTGTGCGCTCTGCACCGCAGCTTAAAAAAGGTCCGCTTCAGAGCGCAGCTGAAAAGCTGCGTTCTGAAGCGCCTCACAATGTCTGTCATTCACTAATCTCTGTCAGTCGGTCACTATCTCTGTCCCTCACTCTCTGTCCATTTCAGTCTATCCCCCTCTCTCATATACTCATCGATCCCCGATCCCCGGCACTGCACGGCGTTCACACTGCTCCGGCGGCTTTTACTGTTTTGCCAACGCACCAGGGTAAATCGGGAAGAGCCGGGTACAGTCCCAGAACTGTCGCATATAATGTATGCGGCAATTCTGGGCGGCTGCTGATATTGTTAGGCTGGGGGGCTCCCCATAACGTGGAGCTCCCCATCCTGAGAATACCAGCCTTCAGCCGTATGGCTTTATCTGGCTGGTTTTAAAATTGGGGGGGACCGCACGCCGTTTTTTTTAATTATTTAATTATTTATTTCACTACACAGTATAGACACGCCCACCGGCTGCTGTGATTGGGTGCAGTGTGACACCTGTCACTCAGCGTGGGGGCGTGTCTCACTGTAACCAATCATAGGCGCCGGTGGGCGGGGAAAGCAGGGAATACGAGATTGTTTAATGGGCGGCCGGCTTTTTCAAAACAGTAAAAGCCGCCGCAGCAGTGTGAATGCCGTGCAGCGCCAGGGATCGGGGATCGGTGAGTATGAGAGAGGGCTGCTAACTTCAGTCACTTAGGAGATTAGCGGTCACCGGTGAGCCCTTCACAGGTGACTGCTAATCAGGGCGCGACACAGACAGAGCCACAGCATGACCGTGAAGTCGGGTGAAGTTCACCCGAGTTCATTCTGACAGTGCGGCTCTGTCTGTGTCTGCTGTCATCTGCCATTCAGCTCTGCTACATGGCTGTCTGTGTCTGCTGTCAGCGGCCATGTAGCAGAGCTGAATGGCAGATAACATAGTAAAAACGCATCCCTACACATTACACACGCTTGTCAAGTCAATAAATAAAAAAAAAAAGGGTGCCCAATGCATACGTCACAGAACACATGATCTAAAGGATCGCACACAAAATTGATCAATTTAACATAGACTACTAACGTACGTGTGACAGCAAATGAACGACCTACATGCGATCTCATAAGATCCCGTATGCGACCTGGGCGTGTCACATCGCATACGAGATCGCATCCCTAATTGTAAGGTGTAAAGTGGGCTTAACACATAAATCTAGCAATTATCATCTATATAGTGGATAACTGATCATTTTTGCAGGCTGGAATGATCCTTTAGCACAAGTCAGTGTCAAATGAGGAGGCAGTCTATGGTAGAGCAAATACAACTACATCTTTACAAATACAAAAGTAGGAAATTAAGTGTTAAAACACATCCTCTATAAACTATGAGATTACTATAGCTTTGCTAAAGGGAGACTTAAAGCGCACCAATCACCAGGATTTTTCTATATAAGCTAAAGCCAGTGCTATACTGGCACTATCAGGTTGATTCTATACATACAGCGCTATCCTGGCACTATCAGGCTGATTCTATACATACAGTGCTATACTGGCACTATCAGGTTGATTCTATACATACAGCGCTATCCTGGCACTATCAGGCTGATTCTATACATACAGTGCTATACTGGCACTATCAGGCTGATTCTATACATACAGTGCTATACTGGCACTATCAGGTTGATTCTATACATACAGCGCTATCCTGGCACTATCAGGCTGATTCTATACATACAGTGCTATACTGGCACTATCAGGCTGAGTCTATACATACAGTGCTATACTGGCACTATCAGGCTGATTCTATACATACAGTGCTATACTGGCACTATCAGGCTGATTCTATACATACAGTGCTATACTGGCACTATCAGGTTGATTCTATACATACAGCGCTATCCTGGCACTATCAGGCTGATTCTATACATACAGTGCTATACTGGCACTATCAGGCTGATTCTATACATACAGTGCTATACTGGCACTATCAGGCTGATTCTATACATACAGTGCTAAACTGGCACTATCAGGCTGATTCTATACATACAGTGCTATACTGGCACTATCAGGCTGATTCTATACATACAGTGCTATACTGGCACTATCAGGCTGATTCTATACATACAGTGCTAAACTGGCACTATCAGGCTGATTCTATACATACAGTGCTATACTGGCACTATCAGGCTGATTCTATACATACAGTGCTATACTGGCACTATCAGGCTGATTCTATACATACAGTGCTATACAGGCACTATCAGGTTGATTCTATACATACAGTGCTATACTGGCACTATCAGGCTGATTCTATACATACAGTGCTAAACTGGCACTATCAGGCTAATTCTATACATACAGTGCTATACTGGCACTATCAGGCTGATTCTATACATACAGTGCTATACTGGCACTATCAGGCTGATTCTATACATACAGTGCTATACTGGCACTATCAGGCTGATTCTATACATACAGTGCTATACTGGCACTATCAGGCTGATTCTATACATACAGTGCTAAACTGGCACTATCAGGCTGATTCTATACATACAGTGCTATACTGGCACTATCAGGCTGATTCTATACATACAGTGCTATACTGGCACTATCAGGCTGATTCTATACATACAGTGCTATACTGGCACTATCAGGCTGATTCTATACATACAGTGCTATACAGGCACTATCAGGTTGATTCTATACATACAGTGCTATACTGGCACTATCAGGCTGATTCTATACATACAGTGCTAAACTGGCACTATCAGGCTAATTCTATACATACAGTGCTATACTGGCACTATCAGGCTGATTCTATACATACAGTGCTATACTGGCACTATCAGGCTGATTCTATACATACAGTGCTATATTGGCACTATCAGGCTGATTCTATACATACAGTGCTATACTGGCACTATCAGGCTGATTCTATACATACAGTGCTATACTGGCACTATCAGGCTGATTCTATACATACAGTGCTATACTGGCACTATCAGGCTGATTCTATACATACAGTGCTATACTGGCGCTATGAGGCTGATTCTATACATACAGTGCTATACTGGCACTATCAGGCTGATTCTATACATACAGTGCTATACTGGCACTATCAGGCTGATTCTATACATACAGTGATATACTGGCGCTATCAGGCTGATTCTATACATACAGTGCTATACTGGCGCTATCAGGCTGATTCTATACATACAGTGCTATACTGGCACTATCAGGCTGATTCTACTCATACAGTGCTATACTGGCGCTATCAGGCTGATTCTATACATACAGTGCTATACTGGCACTATCAGGCTGATTCTATACATACAGTGCTATACTGGCACTATCAGGCTGATTCTATACATACAGTGCTATACTGGCACTATCAGGCTGATTCTATACATACAGTGCTATACAGGCACTATCAGGTTGATTCTATACATACAGTGCTATACTGGCACTATCAGGCTGATTCTATACATACAGTGCTAAACTGGCACTATCAGGCTAATTCTATACATACAGTGCTATACTGGCACTATCAGGCTGATTCTATACATACAGTGCTATACTGGCACTATCAGGCTGATTCTATACATACAGTGCTATATTGGCACTATCAGGCTGATTCTATACATACAGTGCTATACTGGCACTATCAGGCTGATTCTATACATACAGTGCTATACTGGCACTATCAGGCTGATTCTATACATACAGTGCTATACTGGCACTATCAGGCTGATTCTATACATACAGTGCTATACTGGCGCTATGAGGCTGATTCTATACATACAGTGCTATACTGGCACTATCAGGCTGATTCTATACATACAGTGCTATACTGGCACTATCAGGCTGATTCTATACATACAGTGATATACTGGCGCTATCAGGCTGATTCTATACATACAGTGCTATACTGGCGCTATCAGGCTGATTCTATACATACAGTGCTATACTGGCACTATCAGGCTGATTCTACACATACAGTGCTATACTGGCGCTATCAGGCTGATTCTATACATACAGTGCTATACTGGCACTATCAGGCTGATTCTATACATACAGTGCTATACTGGCACTATCAGGCTGATTCTATACATACAGTGCTATACTGGCACTATCAGGCTGATTCTATACATACAGTGCTATACTGGCACTATCAGGCTGATCAGCTCAGCTGCTTTATGACCACAAAGTTCAGCTAAAAAAAGGCAGATATCAGTTACAAACTCTCCATCCGAAGGAGCTCACTTAGGGTTTTCCAGTTAACTCATTCTGTAGAGAAACGAGACAAATATTAAAATATCAATGAGCCTTTAAAAGTCCTAATTACGCAGAAAGATACAAGTAGATAGAAGAAATGGATAGGTACAGCCTCTTGATCCCTTTATATAGTCTTCCATCCAGTTATATGTATTTCCTCAGCTGAGGCTTTATTATTTTCTGCCAGTTGCTTTATTACAGATTTTGTGCCTTGAAGAAATTTCTGTTCCATGTTGCAATAACAAGATCATCAATAATGCATTCAGGCAACGAGCTGCGGGGATGTAATCTGCAGATTACTGAAGACAGAAGGGAGCGTGTGTTCAGACTTTAATATCGTGCAGCACACCAGAGAACGGTCCCTGATCTCTGCTGGTCTTCCTGAGCTGGACCGGAGCATAGTGCTGGGAAAAAGTATTTGCACCCTTCTCAATATCCACTAGTACTGTATTTTTGTAACATGTATTGAGGTCTAAGTGGTAACGTTTCTCCTTGTGGAGAGACTAATCTGGCTGACATGCCAGTGTCAGGAGGCTTATAAGCCATGCAATGGTCCTCTGGGAAATAACATATGCAAATTAATTCTTACGATAAGAAAAGGACTTGAACTCTAGTGCCCCCTACTGGAAGTATGAAGTTCAGAAACCGGATAATGGCGCTCTCCCAGGAATGAGAAATGTGCAGAATATTGTGTTCCAATTAAAAATTCATTATTTATTTTTAACATGCCTTTCAATTGCAATGCGTTTCGGTTTAGAATTGTCGTGCGGTGTTTATCGTTTCATCCGTTGGGTGCCATGGCGGCATCGGACTCAGTTTACACTGCAAAGTCTGACAAACAGCCTGAGATCACTTAGCTGCACAGCCTGTCATGGGCGTCGGCTGGTTCTGGCTTCCCTGCTCTCCGGTACAGCAGGAGTTAATTCCTGCTGGCTTGTGATCATCTGCTGGGAGCTCAGGATGCTGATCACCAGCTGCCTTCACCCTTTATAAGGCTCTGGATACTGGGGCTGAGTGCCGGATATAGCTTTGCTTCCTTGGTTCCTGTTGCTATCCTGTTATATGGTGATCTACAAGTTGCATTTTTGCGTGGTGTGTGAGTCCTCTAGTTGTGTGTTAAATCATGACCCCTTTTGCGTTACTCTCCAGTTCACATACTGTCCCCTCCTTCGTGTTTTAAGTGCAGTGTGTGCGAGTTTTCGTTTAATTTTGTCTGTGCCTAAATGGGGGGTTTGGTTACTAGGTTTCTGGCCCGCTCCCTGGGTGGGGGGAGAGGTATCAGGGCATGGACAGGAGACAGGGTCACGCTGGGGGCTTGAACCTGTCTACCATTGAGCTTACCTCCAAGATAGGGGACAGTGCAGGGCCTTAGGGTCAGCCTAGGAATCTCTGTTCCATCTGTACATACCCATGACAATAATAAGCCTTATTTAAGTACACAAATGCTTTGACTTATGCATTAATCTTTTATATCATCCATTACTGATTGGAGGAGGGCAAAAAACAAGGGTTAAGCTCAAACCACATCTTGATTCAATGCTTGTCCTTCATTTAAATGAATATGTAGATCCAAGTATACCTGAAGAAGGCTTACTATAAGCGAAACGCGTTGTATTTTATTAAGTTTAAAATAAATAATTAATTTTTAATTGGAACACAATAACCTAGGAGAGAGCTATTATCCCTTTTCTGACCTTCATTTGACCTGTCTGGAGCCCCCAGGAGGACACTCCTGCAATACATCATATGAGCATATTGCACTATAGGTGAGTGTAATATTATACACCTATTTCACCACTGTAGCAGTGCACTTATTACATTCAGAAAGAGCCGCACTTTATCTCCCTTCTCTCTTAGACACTTCCAAAAGTTTGATTCCATCTACTGGAAGAGACAATCCTAAAAGTCAGTGTCTACCTTTAACCCCTTTATGACCTAGGACATACCTATTCGTCCTAGGGTTCGTGCGGTGAGCCTGCATTATTCCCTGCACATGTCTGCTGATCTGGTCAGCAGACATGTGCAGCTAACAGGCGTTGGTGAATCGGAGATCCACCCACACCGACATGTGCAGCTAACAGGAACTGGTGGATCAGAGATCCACCCACGCCTGTTAACCAGTTAAATCATGCTGTCAATCTCTGACAGCGATATTTAACACGCTCCGGCGGGGATTGTTCACTGCCACCATCAGCTGCCCCGTGACGTGATCACAGGGTTTCAATGGGTTGTCATCAAAGTGCGGAGTCAGCTGATGACCTTCCTGGGAATGCCAGCAGAGTGATGCTGATGGTGAAGCACTGCTATGTTCAGCACAAGTGATTGGACACTGCAGGTATAAAGTCCCCAAGGGGGACTAATAAAATCAATAAAAATATAAAAAAATTGTTTTAAAAAAAAAAAAAAAATTAAAGTTCAAATCACCCCCCTTTTTCCCCATTGAAAATAAAACAATTAAAAAAATACACATATTTGATATCTCCGCATTCAGAAATGTCTCATGTATAAAAATATAAAATAAATTAACCTGATCGGTAAAGGGTGTGGCAACAAAAAAAAAAAAATTAAAAAGCCAGAATTACGGTTGTTTGGTCACCGCAACATTGCATTAAAATGCTCTAAAAGATGATAAAAACATCACATCTACCCAATAATGGTATAATTAAAAATGTCAACTCAAGACACAAAAAAGCCATCACTGAGCCTCAGATCCCGAAAAAAGAGAACGCGGGAAAGTTTCAAGGAGTGTTTACTGAATAAACTATTTGTTTTGTCATTTTTTATTACTGGATTAATAATGGTGTCTGAAAGATGCCTCTCCAATTGCTAACCCCTCAGCTTGATGCCAGCTGAGAAGCTGTAGTAGGAGAGAAAAGGCGCAATAGGGTCTTACCCGATTTACAGGGCAGAGGGAAAAAGGGTTAAAACACACTCACCTGCCTGGGTTGTGCCAGTCACAACCCATTAGAGAACGTGGATGAGTGCTTTAGTGGTTCAGCAGCGGCCCCGTGTCTGAGCAAAGGATATCAAAGTGTAGACTGGAGGAAAAACGGGTTTAAAAACCGCGCTAGGAAACCACGAGCAAGGATGTAAATGAATATTTTTCTTTTATTTAGATAATTCCAACGCGTTTCGGAGACCCATCTGTCTCCTTCCTCAGGGAAAAAGAATCTTACAGTCAATGAGGAGTTGTCCTTATAAAACAACATACAGACAAAAAGAGAAAAAAAAAAAAAAGGGAGGGGGAGGGGGGTGTAACCAATCTTGACGTCATCACTCCATGTGCTGCAGAGTGATGACTCATTTCCACGTGGAGAAAAGCTGCCTCATGATGTAAACCTCACATATTAAAACAAATATTTAAAGTGCTCTAAATGTGAAAAGATAAATAAATGAGTATCTTATTTCCCCAATAATTTGTCTGTGTCCTTTTTTTTTTTTTTTTTTTCTTGGAAAGTGAGAAAACTAAAATGTGCATGTATGTATATATAAATTATGTGCAAAAATATCATTTTACTACTGTCCCCTATCTGGAACGTATGCAAGTAAATGAGTCTGTGTGTGGGCACTTGTGTGATGTTGCTCTGTCATTGCTACATTTAGGCTGCTAGATGTGTGAGTGAAAGCTCAAAAAAAAAAAAAAAAAAAAGAAAAGGGAAAAAGCAACTAAAAAATGTGTGTATGTGTCCATGAAAAAAATTTTTTTTTATAAGTATTAAATTACTGTATTTGTATTCATATATGTGTTTTAAATATTCCAACGTGGTTATATCCTTATTTAAAAACTGTTTTACCCTTCCTTTCAAAAGGATTTCCTTTTTTATATATGGACATTTTATATCTCATTATCCTTTTTATTTTTATTTTCATTCCCTTAAAATTCCCATTTTCATATTGCATATTTTTCATATAAATTGTTTATAACTTCGCGCACACCTTCACATGTCAACAATATACTCCTCTAGAGGAACACTCCCTTTTTCCTTTCCCCTATTCATTCCCCTTCCCCTCTCTTTCAGCTTTCAATTTTTCTCATTCACGCTTGTATCGTTCTCCTTGTATTTCTTTGCGCTTTGCACTTGCGCACTACACTATTTCCCACGCTTTGAACTCTAATCACCCTCTGCAAAGAGGAATCTGCTTCTTACCAGTACCGCGCGCTTGCGCGGTAGAATTTCTTATATATTACATGCTGCTATTTTCAGATCGCATCACACATTTTTATATGTTCACATCATATAGATTTTTTCATGGACACATACACACATTTTTTAGTTGCTTTTTCCCTTTTCTTTTTTTTTTTTTTTTTTTTTTTGAGCTTTCACTCACACATCTAGCAGCCTAAATGTAGCAATGACAGAGCAACATCACACAAGTGCCCACACACAGACTCATTTACTTGCATACGTTCCAGATAGGGGACAGTAGTAAAATGATATTTTTGCACATAATTTATATATACATACATGCACATTTTTAGTTTTCTCACTTTCCAAGAAAAAAAAAAAAAAGGACACAGACAAATTATTGGGTAAATAAGATACTCATTTATTTATCTTTTCACATTTAGAGCACTTTAAATATTTGTTTTAATATGTGAGGTTTACATCATGAGGCAGCTTTTCTCCACGTGGAAATGAGTCATCACTCTGCAGCACATGGAGTGATGACGTCAAGATTGGTTACACCCCCCTCCCCCTCCCTTTTTTTTTTTTTTTTTCTCTTTTTGTCTGTATGTTGTTTTATAAGGACAACTCCTCATTGACTGTAAGATTCTTTTTCCCTGAGGAAGGAGACAGATGGGTCTCCGAAACGCGTTGGAATTATCTAAATAAAAGAAAAATATTCATTTACATCCTTGCTCGTGGTTTCCTAGCGCGGTTTTTAAACCCGTTTTTCCTCCAGTCTACACTTTGATATCTTGATGCCAGCTGACATTACATAGAGGACATCAACCCCATAAACCATGACTTTGGTATGGTTGAGTTCCGGCGACCCCCCCCAGCCAAACCTTTTTCCCCCAACCCCTTACTCAATACTATATGTAAGGTCTTCATGGCCACGATATCCCTTACCGCATACACGTCATCGCCAACAATAGGAGGAGGAGCCGTAGAGGCTTGAGTAAGGAGACATGGAAGGAGTTGGGTATCCGCATCTTGGCCGGGAGCTGCAGTTTGTAGGAGACCTCATTGATCTTGTTGAGAATCTTGAACGGCCCGATGTATCGAGGACCCAACTTGTACGAAGGCAGCTTCAATCGGATGTATTTGGAAGCCAGCCAGACCAGATCGCAAGGAGAGAAGTTCGGTGGATCCAGGCGCCTCTTGTCGGCGTGTCTCTTCATTCGCAGGGAGGCGCGTTCAAGAGAGGCCTTAACAGTGTTCCATATGGCAGAGAAGTCCTGGGTCAGGGCGTCAGCAGCGGGGACATCAGAAGCCGCGGATACTGGTAAAGGAACAGAAGGCTGAAGTCCGTAAACAACATGGAAAGGAGAGCTGGAGGTGGACTCGCTGACGTGATGGTTGTAGGAGAATTCAGCCCAGGGAAGAAGCGTGGACCAATCGTCATGATGGGCGTTGACGTAGTGGCGCAGGAATGAAGTCAGGATCTGATTGACTCGTTCCACTTGGCCATTTGACTGAGGGTGGTAGGCTGAAAAAAAGTCCAGAGTCACTCCCAGATGCTTGCAGAGGACCCTCCAGAAACGTGAGGTGAACTGGGTTCCACTGTCAGACACAATGTGTGCGGGAAAGCCATGTAACCGGAAGACGTGTTGTATGAAGGCGTCAGCGAGCTCCGGAGCGGAGGGTAGTCCGACCATGGGAATGAAATGAGCCATTTTAGAGAAACGGTCCACCACGACCCATATGACCGTATGTCCGGAGGACAAGGGCAAGTGTGGCGCCCTGGACAAGCCAGGGGCCACAGAGAACAACACCAACACACCCCACACTCCCGGTCAGGCACACCTAAGTCAGACAAAACCCTTGTTGCCTCCCTCCAGGGGCTGATGTCCACACCAGGGGGTGGGCCAGGTGGTTGGTCCCGCCCACCGAGGAGTTCACAGTCCTGGAGGCGGGAAAAGTAGACAGATCAGTTTGAGAGTGGAAAGTGGAAGGAAGGAAAGTGGTAGTAGAGCAGACTGAAGTTGGTCCGGGTGTGTGGCCCGGACGGATCAGCAAGGTTGGCAGACGGTGGTGACCGTCTGCAGGAGTGGCCTATCGGAGTTTACCGTAAGGACCGTGAACGGGCGGTGGCCCGGCGGTACCGGACCGGTACGCAAAGAGAAGTCAGCACCATCTGGCAGGGGATTACGGACCCCGGCAAGGCTAGGAGTTGCCGTGAATTTGCCAAATCCGTTAGCGAAGGGAACCTCCTGGGTTTCCCAGCAGCCAAGTCCCGACAGAAGGCAACCGTCCAACCGAGAGAGGGAAACACAGTCACCGCCAAGGCTAAAGTTCTCAGGGCCAGAGCCTGCGGGCAAAAGGGGCTCCTTCAGCACCCATCCAAGCTGGGGAGCGGGTTACCGGTGGGAACCCATTGGAACCGTACACACTACATAGGTGCAGGGAAAGGCAGTCACCATCAACCTGCCGGGAGAAACAACACCGCAGCCGTCTGTGGGACCCATCCATCCAGCCGTGTGTTTTACCGAGAACTGTGTCCTCATCATTGGCTGAGTGAGTACCACCGTGCCGTGCGGCACAGCGCTGCCCCCGCGACCCTGCACCTCACCAGGCCCCGTAACCCGCCTGCCATCCATCCCTACCCCATCACCGGGCCCCGGGACAACCAACCCCCCTACCCACGGAGGGGAGAACTAACATCCAGGCTGCTCCCTGTCATCGCTCCCGGGATCCCCGTCCAGAGTCCCCGGGATCCGGCCCACCGCTCGAGCCACCACCGAGCAGTAGCGGCAGCCGCAGCAGCGGCCGGACCCGAGCAGTGGGAGAGCGCAGCGTCCCCTCCTCCGCCCGCGACAACTTGGCGTCACGAACAGGATCCTACCGTTCTACCAACTGGTGGAAGTGCGCCTTCTGTGACCGCCAGAGGTGTCCGGCCGAAAAATTTGTGAAGCCGCCATCTTGGGCGCGAAAAATTCCCGCTCGAGCGTCTCCTCAAGTAGTGGAGGCGCGAAGGGTTTTTACCCCGCCCCTGTAGAGGAGGAGCCGGAAAGAGACTAAGGGGGACTGATGGCGTCTGGCCGCATGTAGCCCGCAGCTATAAAAGCAGGGACGCCAGGACCCTGTGGCCATCTTGTTCCTGAAAGAGGCCGCCAGAAAGCTGTACATGCCGTCCCATAGCACCGTAGCCCCCGCGCCTGAAACCGCGGCGTGGGTGGAGATCCGGACCGCGAAGCTCCAACAACGGCTGCAGGTCAAGATGCAGCTCCTCTTGGAGGAGTGGAAGGCCGACATGGCGGAGGTTATAGCGACCGTACGGAGACGCGAAGAGGAGGGAGCTTCGGAAGGGAGGGTGAGTGACCCACGCTCCGGTACCCCTAGTGGGTCGGTCATCGCGGCTGCGGGACCCGGTCTGAACCCACTCGCCCTGCTACCTCCCTCGCTACCCGTATCGGTTGCCGTGACCCCGCCACTAGGCCCGCTACCCCCGCAACCGGTAGCGGCACCCTGCATGTCCGCCCAGGCGGATCGACCTGTAACCGGAGCCTGTGACCGACCGGAAATGCTACCCTGGAAGGTGCAGAAGCCTGAGCCAGAGGCATCCCCCGAAAAACTCCCCGAGCCGGAGCCGACAGACCGCTCCGTGCTGAAGGCCCAGCGGAAGAAGGCCCCTGTGCCCATCCCCCACACCTCGGCTGAGGTTGCGCCGGGTTCCAGCTGCAAAGCAGCACCCCAGGCCAAGTCACTGCGGGACCTTCCACCCAGATCACCAGTGGTGGGCAGTGTCCAGAAGGTCTCGTGGGGCCCGACCCGTGCGCCGGAGCTCGCAGCAGCACCGTACTGGGATAGGGAGCCGACGTCGCTGGGCCCGGAGATTGCCGAGAGAGAGAGGAAGAAGGCAGAGATAGTGGCCCGTACGATCCGGGAAAAGGAGAGTCTGAGGTAAGCGACCTTCCGTGTCCGGGGCCGGGTCCGGGTATGAAGGGCAGGTGAGGTGGTTTGATGTCCGCCGGGGCTATGGTTTCATCTACGAACCGGGCCTGGAGGCCGAGGTCTTTATAGCCCGGCGGGATGTTAATGCCCACCTGCCAGAGGAGCATCCAGGCCGCAACCTAATGCCCGGAGACCTGGTACAGTACACCCGTCACTGCGGGGAGAGGGGGGTGGTTTGCTCTAGATGCAAAGTTGAGGGGCAGCCAAGAGGCCCGTGTGTGCAACGTGCCCTCTCCCCCAACCGATGCCGAGGAATCCGAATAATGGCAGCGGAGTCCCGTTGCAGTTGTTTCCCGTTGGTACCACCAGAGTGCTGTTTACAGTTTTGTAAATGAGTGTCCTCATCATTGACTGAGTGAGTACCACCGTGCCATGCGGCACAGCGCTGCCCCCGCGACCCTGCACCTCGCCAGGCCCCGTAACCCGCCTGCCATCCATCCCTACCCCATCACCGGGCCCCGGGACAACCAACCCCCCTACCCACGGAGGGGAGAACTAACATCCAGGCTGCTCCCTGTCATTGCTCCCGGGATCCCCGTCCAGAGCAGCGATGGTGTCACCAATATCACCACAACCGTGGGTGGCGTCACGGACATTATGAAATCCCCACCATCCAATTCCCAGCCCCTTTTCACTCACGGACGAGGAGCGCCGCTCGATCCGGGATCCGGCCCACCGCTCGAGCCACCACCGAGCAGTAGCGGCAGCCGCAGCAGCCCCATCATCGGGCCCCGGGACAACCAACCCCCCTACCCACGGAGGGGAGAACTAACATCCAGGCTGCTCCCTGTCATCGCTCCCGGGATCCCCGTCCAGAGTCCCCGGGATCCGGCCCACCGCTCGAGCCACCACCGAGCAGTAGCGGCAGCCGCAGCAGCGGCGGCCGGACCCGAGCAGTGGGAGAGCGCAGCGTCCCTTCCTCCGCCCGCGACACAAGTCCGTTATGAAGTCCACGGCAATGTGTCGCCACGGTATGGAGGGAATTAACAAAGGCAGAAGACGGCCATACGGAAGGTGCTTTGGCGTTTTGTTCCGGGCACAGGATGGACAGGCTGAGACGAAGGAGACGACATCCTCGTGAAGAGATGGCCACCAATAGTGACGGGTAATCGTACTCCACGTCTTCTTCTGGCCAGCATGGCCGGCTGTTTTCGAGGCATGACCCCAGTGTAAGACTCTCTGCCTGTCAGTCTCCGAGACATAGGTCTTCCCAGGAGGTATCTGAGCCTGGGTGACAGCAGCCACCGGAATGACCTTGCTGGGACAAATGATGGGCTGGAACGCCTCCTCTTCCTGCTCAACTGGCACAAAGGACCTGGACAAGGCATCTGCTCGTAAGTTCTTATCCGCAGGCCGGAAATGGAGTTGATAATCGAACCGGGCAAAGAACAAGGACCATCGGGCTTGTCGTGGGTTCAGTCTTTGAGCTGATCGCAGGTATTCCAAGTTCTTGTGATCCGTGTAAATGATCACGGGGTATACTGCACCCTCCAGGAGGTAACGCCATTCCTCCAGTGCCAGTTTGACGGCCAGTAGTTCTCGATCACCGATGGTGTAGTTGCGCTCAGGTGCCGAGAAGCTCTTGGAGAAGAATCCGCAAGTGACCATTCTCCCGGTGGTGGTCTTCTGCATGAGTACTGCCCCGGCCCCTGAAGAGGAGGCATCCACCTCCAAGGTGAACTGTCGGTTCAACGCTGGATGATGGAGAACTGGAGAGGAAGCAAAGGCCTGCTTCAGGGAGCGGAATGTGGCGTCAGCCGCCGGTGGCCAGTCCTTCGGGTTAGCCCCCTCAAGGCCGAGAATGTCGCCGTCAGAGCAGAAAAGTGAGGGATAAACTGACGGTAGTAGTTGGCGAAACCGAGGAAGCGTTGTATAGCCTTCAGCCCGGAAGGAGTAGGCCAGTTGAGGATTGAAGAGACCTTCTCTGGGTCCATCTGCAGACCGATGTTGGAGATCACGTAACCCAGGAAGGGAAGAGATGACCGTTCGAACACGCATTTCTCGTACTTGGCGTACAGGCGGTTCTCTCTCAGTCTTTGTAGAACCAGCTGCACGTTTTCTCTGTGGGTCGGTAGGTCCGGAGAGAAGACCAGGATGTCGTCCAGATACACGACCACACAGACGTAGAGGAGATCCCTGAACACGTCGTTCACTCGTTCTTAGACTGCCGGGGCGTTACACAGACTAAAGGGCATCACGCAATACTCGTAGTGCCCATCACGAGTATTGAACGCGGTCTTCCATTCGTCCCCGGAGCGGATACGAACCAGGTTGTAGGCACCGCGGAGATCCAACTTGGTGAACACACGGGCTCCTCTAAGCCGATCGAACAATTCGGGAATGAGCGGCAGAGGGTATTTATTTTTTACGGTGATCTGGTTAAGTCCACGGTAGTCAATACAGGGACGCAGGTCACCTTCTTTCTTCTTAACGAAGAAAAAGCCTGCGCCAGCAGGAGACGAGGATCTCCGAATGAATCCCCTAGCCAGATTCTCGGTGATGTAGGTGGACATGGCCCGTGTTTCAGCAGGTGACAAGGGATATATCCGTCCCCTAGGAGGCGTGGTCCCTGGCAGCAGGTCGATGGCACAGTCGTAGGGACGATGTGGCGGAAGCACCTCCGACTCCTTTTTGTTAAACATGTCCGCCAAGGACCAATAGGCGGAAGGCAGTCCAGGTAGAGACTCCGAGGCTGGAGGTCGTCGGATGGGCTGTATGGACTTCAGACACTTCTCGTGACAGAACGGGCCCCATCGGGTGATTTCTCCAGTACCCCAGCTGACCGAAGGTTCGTGTGCCCGCAACCAGGGGAGACCCAGCAGGATCTGATGGGACATGCGCGGAAGAACATAGAGAGTGATTTTCTCAGTCTGCAGGGCACCAATGCGGAGTTCCACAGGCTGGGTGCTGAACGAGATGGTGTCTGAGAGGGGTCTTCCATCCACCGAAGCAATCACAAGGGGTTTGTCTAGTGGAGTAACTGGTACTTGGTATTTGTCCACCGTAGCCTGCTGGATGAAATTGCCTGCGGCCCCAGAGTCGAGATATGCTTCTGCCGTGAACTGGGACTCCTCCGTTGTCACCTGAACAGTCCATGTAATAGCATCTGAGAGATTCCCAGTACCTAGGGTGGCCTCTCCTACCAACCCTAGGCTTTGGAGTTTCCCAGCCTCTCTGGACAGGACCGTAGCAGGTGGGTGCCATCTCCGCAGTAGAGGCAGAGGCCCTTGGCGAGCCGTTCTGCTCGGCGTTGCTCAGACTGCCTTAGACGGTCGATTTGTATAGGCTCGTGGACGGGAAAACCAGATGACGCCGCCTGGGGAGCGGCGGGTTTCAACGGAGGGGAGGAGTGCCGTACTGGACGTCTCTCACGGGACAGTTCTTTGGATCGTTCCTGAAAGCGGAGGTCCACTCGGGTTGCTAGAGCAATCAGGGCATCCAAGGTGGAGGGCACATCGCGGTCGGCCAGCTCGTCCTTGATACGACCCGATAGTCCTTCCCAGAAAGTGGCCGTTAAAGCCTTATTATTCCATCCTAATTCTGAGGCCAAGGTGCAGAAGCGGATGGCATACTGGCCCACCGTCAAGGTCCCCTGACATAACCTGAGGAGGGATGAGGCGGATGCGGTGGCGCGTCTGGGTTCATCAAATGTGGTCCGAAAAGCTTGCAGGAAGTCCTGGATGTTGGTGGTCACCGGGTTCTCCTGTTCCCACAAGGGATTCATCCAGGCCAGTGCTTCACCCTCTAGATGGGACATCATAAATGCAACCTTGGCTTGGTCCGAGGCAAAAAGATGCGGAAGTAGCTTGAAATATAGGGAGCACTGATTCACAAATCCCCTGCAAGCCTTAGGATCCCCAGCATACCGGGGCGGAGATGCCAACCGGAGTTTAGAGGTCTTCGAGGAAGCCGCCATGGGAGCTGCGGACGTGGACTGAGAAGCCAGGGACGTGGCTGTCGCTTGTAGCGTATTCAGGCGGATGTCCACCGACGTCATAAAAGCCAGCATGCAGGATTGGGTTTCGCGTTGACATCCCAGTTCCTGCTATAATCCACCCAGCTGGGACGCCAGTGCTTCGGCGGGATCCATGGCCTGTTCTAGCTGTAAGGTCCTGGTGGTGGAAACGCTGGGCCGTGCACCAGACTCCTCCAGCGGAGCAACTCGGAGCTAACCCCTATACAGGGACTGTCCAGTCACCCCGTCAGAGGGCATTGATGCACGGTAGCCGAAGCACTAGCTGTGTGGGCACAGTCCGTTCCGGAAGGAGGAAGGAAGATGTCTCTGAGGTCACAAGGGTCCAGATAGTAGTCCCAATAACGAAGCTCTGGTTCCAGTGCCGGGTGGAGATGACAGGTGGAACCGGATTCAGCTGGACGAGAGGACGGAGGTCACCATGTGGCGTTGGGGATCGGAGCCGGGTCCGGACTGAAGAAGATGGTGGTTGCCTCAGCCGACAGCCCCCGACAGGAATTACGCAGCAGTCGTGGTTACAACCGGATGGCGTGGCAGGACGGACTCTGCGAGACAGAAAAGGGTTAATACCGGACAAGGCAAAGGGGGACCTGAACTCCTAGCTCACTAAACACGTAGAACAGGCCCCGCCCACCTGGAAGAAGAATCCTCTTATACCCTGTACCTGCAAGCCTGTTTCTGGATGCTGGCCCTTTAAGAAAGGGTCAATGACTGCGCGCGCACCCTAAAGCGCATGCGCGAGGCCTGAGTGCCTGAGACCAGGAAAGGAAGCGGCGCCGAGGAAGCAAGAGTGCCGGACAGGGTGTCCTGCGATGCGGAGGGACGCCTAGAGCGGGGACGCCTGGAGGATACCGGCGGGAGAGAGGGAGCAGGAGGACCGGGAGCGGGAGTGGTGAGCGGAGCGCACCGTCGGGAACCGGGGAGCGTGACACAGGAACCGGGAGTCGCAGCACGGGGACCGGGAGGCGCAGCACAGGGACCGGGGATCGCAGCACGGGGACCGGGGAGCGTGACACTATAGAATAACCACAGACAACCAGGTTGGATGAAATGGTCACTGCAGCCTTTATTATATAAATACATAACAAGATAAGGGGTGGGGTCCTTGAAGCTCAAAAATCTGGTGATAACAAATGACCATTACAAATATTACCTTCCCCCTGAACCACATTTTGCTCCCAGCCGCAACTGTGACGCCCTGGACTAGCCAGGTAGTCACAAACCCAACATCACACACACCCCCTTCCCTGGATAGTTAACAACAGTCAAACAAAATCCTTGTTGCCTCCTCCAGGGTCTGATGTCCACACCAGGTGGGGCGGAGCAAGGCGGTTGGCCCCACCCACCGAGGAGTTCACAGGCCTGGAGGCGGGAAAAAGCAGTTAGTTCAGTTTGGAGTTCAGTTTGGAGTGGAGTTTAATTTGGGAGTTGAAAGTGACAGGAGCAAAACTGTTAGTGTCTGGGTCGGAGCCCAGGCACTGTCAGCAAAGTCGGCAGACGGTGGTGGCCGTCTGCAGGAGTTGGCGCAGGTCAGCGGAACCGTAGGACCGGGCACGGGCGGTGGCCCGCCGGTACCGAGCCGGGGAGCAGATCTGCACCAAGCACAAAGGCAGGGCCATCAGACCCCGACCAGGCTAGGAGCCTCCGAAAAGGTCAAATGCGATAGTGACCGGAACCCCAGGGGTTCCCTAACACCCAAGACCCGACAGAAGGCAACCGTCCACACAGTGAGGATAAAAAGCCACCGCCATAGGCTAGAGATCCAACGGCCAGCGCCTGCGGGCAAAACTGGCTCTACATACACGCCGGGGAGCGGACTACCATTGGGAAACCATTGGAGTCAATACATTCTACAGTGGTGCAGGGAAAGACAGCCACTATCAACCTGTCCGGGGACAGCAAAGACACTGCAGCCGGCTGCGGGACCTGTCCATCCAGCTGTTTGGTTTACGAGAGACTCTGTGAATCTGTGCCTGAGTGAGTACAACAGTGCCATCCGGCACCGCGCCGCGCTGCCTCCGCAACCCTACACCCCAGCTACCCTGCCTTCCCGTACCACCACCGGGCCCTGGGATCACCAACCCCTACCCACGGAGGGGGAACCAACATCCTAGCTGCTCCTTGCCATCGCTCCCGGGATCCCCAGCAGCGGTGGTGCCTATCATCACCATGACCCGTGGGTGGCGTCACAAACGATCTCCCCAAATAAACCACCCCCTTTTCCCTCGTGGGCGAGGAGCGCTGCTCGAGCCCCCGGGTCCGGCCAACCGCTCAAGCCACCGAGCAGCAGCAGCCCCGGACCCGAGCGTAGCGAGCGCGGCCCCTCCGCCCGCGACAACTTGGCGTCACGAACAGGATCCTACCCATCTACTTACCAGTAGAAGTGCGCCTTGCAGTCGCCGCCGGCGGCGTCCGGCCGAAAAATTTGAAGTTCCGCCATCTTGGGCGCAAAGATTTCTCGCTCGAGCGTCTTCCCCGAGCAGAGAGGGCGCGAAAGTGAGGCCCCACCCCCAGAAGAAGGAAGTGCTAGAAAGAACCAAGGGGGGGCGGGTGCAGGTGTACCTGATGTAACCGAAGGTATAAAGAGCAGGGACGCCAGGACTCTGCTACACATCCGTTTCCTGGAAGCACAAGCGCCAGTATGTCCGTCCCGTCTGGTAATGCTGAGATTCCGGAGCCCACGCCAGGGTCAGCGGCGTGGGTGGAGGCCCGGACCGCGCAGATGTGCTGCCGCCTACAGGCCCAGGTCCGGTTCTTAATGGACCGATGGGTGGCCGAAATGGAGGAAGTAGCGGCGGCCGTGGTGAGACGCGAGGTGGAGGCAGTGCTGGAGGAGCAGGTAAGCGACCCATGCCCCTTTGTCTTTGAAGGACCGGTCGCTGCGGCTGAGGGGCCTGTAGGCGTTGCCCGTGAACGACCCGCACTGATCCCACTGCCATGGAAGATCCCGCAGGAGGTACCCGTCCGTGAGAAGAAGCCGCCGGCCCCGGAAGTGGCCGCACTCAAGAAAGTCCCGGCTCCGGCAGTCCGTTCGGCTACGGGAGAGGTGGAAGCCGTGAGCAGGAAGGCCCAGCAGGTGAGGCCTGCTGTCCCTAAACCCCACGCCTCAGCTGAGGCTGCACCGGGTCGCCGCTGCAAGGCAGCATTCCAGGCCGCGTCACCGCAGGACCCCCCAAAGAGGATATCGGTCGTGGTCGGTACGGGAGAGATCCAGCAGGGCCCGACCCGCGCGCAGGGGCACGCAGACGCCCCTTACTGGGACAGAGAGCCGAACCAGCTGGGCCGCGAGATTGCCGCCAGAGAGCAGCAGAGGGCTGAAGTGCTGGCACGCACCATAAGGGAGAAGGACAATCTCCGCAACACCACTTTCCGGGTGCGGGGCCCGATCTACGAGGGCCAGGTCAGACGGTTTGACCCTCAACGTGGATATGGCTTCATCTACGAACCGGGCCTGGAGGCCGGAATATTTGTGGCTCGCCGTGATGTAAACTCTCATCTTCCAACGGGCCACCCTGGTCGTGACCTGCAACCGGGCGACCTGGTGATCTACACCCGACACTGCGGGGAGAGGGGCTGGTTTGCCCTAGATGTGAAGCAGAGGGAAGACCGCGGTGTCCAGATGCGGTCCCAGTCCCCTCCCGCACCGTACCGTCCGGATGTAGAGTTGGAGGAGGCGTATGAGGAAGGCGACCTCAAGTAGGGCAGCGGTCCTCCGTTGCAACCCAGTTGTCCACGTTGGGACCATCAGCACCTTGTTCTTGTTTTAAGTTTCTACCTGAATGAATGAACACCAATTACCCGAATACCTCACCTGATTGCTGTCCGTTAAAGAAGAAAGTTATCCCCGTGGGGACTTTATGTGTTCCCACTAACCCCCCTTCTAGAGACAAGGCCGAGAACTTGCAGGCCAACCACGAACTTGTGGCCTTGTAAATAATTTGTGGGCTGTATTCCGTTGTCGCCTCCAGAGAGGCAAATTGGGGGAAGGACCCGCAGCAGAGCAGGCTGGGGTCCGGTCACCACCAGGACCGATGACAATCCTCCAGGGGTCAGCGGTCCCCCTGGATGTGGGGTCCCCTGAAATGACAGCCGGGTGCGAGACACCGTACCCGTTCCCGCTTGGGTGACCTGGAACCGAGTTCCTGCTTCCGAACTGGGGAAGAGGGGTGCTGCCCATTTCTTAGGGGCAGCATCAAGGTGTAGGTTGCTTGGGTGGAGAAGCGGAAGAACATGGACCCGTCCGTTATTAAAAAAATGTTTTATATCCGTTAGTAACGTTTAAGAGAAAAGCCTCCCGTAAGGGAAGAATTAAAAACTATGCTTATGTTATATGTTTTCCCATGTTAAATTATATTTTTCAGAAATAAAACCGATGATAGACGGGCAGCCCGCGGACAGTCTGCATTTCACCAAGGGGGAATATGACCTGGACTAGCCAGGTAGTCACAAACACAACATCACACACACCCCCTCCCCTGGATAGTTAACAACAGTCAAACAAAATCCTTCAAAGACTGGAGGACAAGGAGTAAAGTGCAAATATGTTTAATAAATAGCAACTGGCACAAAGGAATCAGCGGCAAAAACAGACCGGCAGATACAATATAGATGTACTGGATGACAATTACATATAGGGCACAAGTAAAAATGAATGAATAACAGACTGGGTCAAAAACATGAACAAGGCATCCTGCACATAAAGAGCATGGTGTAAAAATTTTTGACAATTGTTACACATAGACAGATGGAAAAAAACAGCATTGGATAAGCACAATGATAAAAGTGTATACTCTGAAATAACAGAGATATATAAAATATATAAAAAAATATATAAAATATTTTATATATTTTATATATCTCTGTTATTTCAGGATGCCTTGTTCATGTTTTTGACCCAGTCTGTTATTCATTCATTTTTACTTGTGCCCTATATGTAATTGTCATCCAGTACATCTATATTGTATCTGCCGGCCTGTTTTTGCCGCTGATTCCTTTGTGCCAGTTGCTATTTATTAAACATATTTGCACTTTACTCCTTGTCCTCCAGTCTTTGTTTGATGTTCAGAGTGTGCTCAGACAGGTGCCATGCAGTGGCTTTCCTGCTTCTTTTTCATTGTTTGTTCCTCTTGCATATTAAACAAAATCCTTGTTGCCTCCTCCAGGGTCTGATGTCCACACCAGGTGGGGCGGAGCCAGGTGGTTGGCCCCACCCACCGAGGAGTTCACAGGCCTGGAGGTGGGAAAAAGCAGTTAGTTCAGTTTGGAGTTCAGTTTGGAGTGGAGTTTAATTTGGGAGTTGAAAGTGACAGGAGCAAAACTGTTAGTGTCTGGGTCGGAGCCCAGGCACTGTCAGCAAGGTCGGCAGACGGTGGTGGCTGTCTGCAGGAGTTGGCGCAGGTCAGCGGAACCGTAGGACCGGGGACGGGCGGTGGCCCGCCGGTACCGAGCCGGGGAGCAGATCTGCACCAAGCACAAAGGCAGGGCCATCAGACCCCAACCAGGCTAGGAGTCTCCGAAAAGGTCAAATCCGATAGTGACCGGAACCCCAGGGGTTCCCTAACACCCAAGACCCGACAGAAGGCAACCGTCCACACAGTGAGGATAAAAAGCCACCGCCATAGGCTAGAGATCCAAGGGCCAGCGCCTGCGGGCAAAACGGGCTCCTTTGGTACATACACGCCGGGGAGCGGACTACCATTGGGAAACCATCGGAGTCAATACATTCTACAGTGGTGCAGGGAAAGGCAGCCACCATCAACCTGTCCGGGGAGAGCAAAGACACTGCAGCCGACTGTGGGACCCATCCATCCAGCCGTTTGGTTTACCAGAGACTCTGTGAATCTGTGCCTGAGTGAGTACAACAGTGCCATCCGGCACCGCGCCGCGCTGCCTCCGCAACCCTGCACCCAGGCTACCCTGCCTCCTCGTACCACCACCGGGCCCCGAGATCACCAACTCCTACCCACGGAGGGTGAACCAACATCCTAGCTGCTCCCTGCCATCGCTCCCGAGATCCCCGTCACCAGCAGCGGTGGTGCCCATTGTGTCGCCCGTGGATCAGGGGGTACTCAGATCCGGGCCACGAGGTCACTTCTGTAGGTATCACGGTGGCGTGACCCGGTCTGTGATCCCAGGCTCCACAGTAAAAGGGGGTTTGGTAAGGGAGATTGTCCGTGACGCCACCCACGGTTGTGGTGAGGTTGTGACACCACCGCTGCTCTGGACGTGGATCCCGGGAGTGATGGTATGGAGCAGCTAGATGTTAGTTCTCCCCTCCGTGGGTAGGGGGTTGGTTGTCCCGGGGTCCGGTGAGGTAGGTGGATGGGTAGCAGGCGGGTTATGGGGCCTGGCGAGGTGCAGGGTCGCAGGGGCCGCGCTGTGCCGCACGGCACGGGGTACTCACTCAGCCAGTAATCACGACACAGTCCTTGGTAAAACACTCGGCTGGATGGACGGGTGCCCACAGACGGCTGCGGTTGTTGTTTCTCCCCTGACCCAGTTTGGTGGTGTAAGTCCTTTCTTCCACTTCCGTGCACGCTCCTCCTGTGCTCCGGCTTCCAGCTGGCTCCCCGGTTCGGTACCGGTGGGCCACCGCCCAGCCCCGGCTACCTACGGTTCCACCAACTGTCTCCCCGGCTCCCTGCAGATGGCCACTACCGTCTGCCTAACTCTCTGCTGCACGAGGGCCCTAAGCTCCAATCCTAGGCCCCAGTCTGCGTCTGCCTCTCTGCAGACCTCCTCTCTCTTCCTCTCCTAGACCTGTCTGGGCATGTTTCCTGCCTCAGGCCAGCTAACTCCTGGGTGGGCGTCTCCATCTCCTGACTCCACCCACCTGGTGTGTCAGTCTGAGCCCGAGGAAAGGAATCAAGTTTCACTGGGGATGTCTGCTGTGAAACTGCTGGGGGTGGGGGTGTGTGTGTGTTGTTACCTGTGGCCCCTGGCTTGTCCAGGGCACCACACCCATCATCACCACGACCCATGGGTGGCGTCACAAACTATCTCCCCAAACAAACCACCCCCTTTTCACTCGTGGGCGAGGAGCGCTGCTGGAGTCCCCGGGTCCAGCCCACCGCACGAGCCACCGAGCAGCAGCCCCGGACCCGAGCATAGCGAGCGCGGCCCCTCCGCCCGTGACACAACCACCAGCTTGGGAGCACCAATATAAAAGTGGAGGGGGGAAGGGGTAAATACCAAACACGGGACCCAACATTCCATTGCCAGTATTCCCCCAAAATCACCAGAGCACCAACCCACACTGATAAATTAAAGGGATCTACATCTCCATGGACCCCAAAAACAATTTCCACCAACTTCGAGGACCCACCCCCAAACGCCACAACGAGAACACTTTGAACACCTCAAATGCTCGAGACCCCACCGCCCGGCAATGCCATAGCCCTCTTGATCCCCTTCTGCAGCCTCAAAGTCCACATATCCATGCCAATCGCATTCAGGTGGACCCCGTCAACCAACCAACCAATTATCCTGTTCCACCGCCTCCAAGTCAAAGTGGCGAACCGCCACTCCACCATTCCTCACAACAAAACGTGAAATTGCCTGTATATTTTAATCCAGGCCTTATTCAGCCTCCCCACCGAACGGGCAAATCATGTTTTATATCCTGGATCAATTACCGGCACATGGCAACCCCCAAATAGTTCCCACCCACATACAAGACCAAAATATTCAGGACCTGGTCCAACCGTACTGCCTTATGCATCTAAAACAAAACCCGACCCCAACACATACCCCAGAACCCCAACCACCTATTAATCACTGCACTCCTCGGAAGTTGCCTTCCACCCGCGCGGATGTCGGCCCGAATTGCCTCCCAGTACACAAATGAATATAAAAAATCTACACCAAGCAAGGAACTAGCCCTTAAATAAACAACACACGAAACTCAGCAACCACACACAACCTGAACCATTTTAACATTTTAATTTTGTGTTACTCAACAATCCCCTGAGGCCTCACATAACTTTGATACCATCTAGATTCCCGTCGCCCAATCCTACGCACCACTTCCGGACCCAAACCGCAAACCGACGCCTCCGTCGCTGCTCCAATCCGGAATGAATGCGGAGCATAACATACCGGATCCAAACGAATGGCCCCCACGCACCTCCAAAAAATCACCTAAAATTGGTAGTTGGGTAAAAAGGATCCGTCCCTGTCACAAAGCAACGGTCCATCCAACTGGCGCCCCATCACCCAAAAGATCTCAGGGATTGAACCGGACAGATCTTGAAACCCCTGATTCCCTTAGCACCACCTGCCTGCCTATCCCAGCCTGCTACTTACCGTCACCACCTCCTGTAAACGGCGAAGATGACCTCGGATCAGCCAGAGCCAAGCTCAATCTAGGCGAAGCACATATCATTGACCCTGGAACCGGACCCGCAGGCTGCATGTGTGCAAAGGAGACCGCCGACCCGAATCCGCTGTCGTCTGGGAAGGAGCCCTGGGTCCTCTGGAAGCCCATTGTCACCGCTGAGCCAGGCCGTCCGACCAGTACATCGCCGGAGCGGCCCGCCGCAATGCCGGGATTTGAAGCTGGGAAGCAGTGGCAAGCCCAGCCCCCTCTGGAGCCTGAGGCTTACTCACCGCCGCCGACCTCGGCTGTGCACGTGAATTCCTGCCGGGATGGGGCCGGCTCCCACAGCCAGACTACTGCCCCACGCCCGGAGGGTCCCCAGAGGGGCTTCTGCACTGCCGCCAAGGTGGCACAATCACCTCGCTGGACAAACCGAGGGTCAGCCGGGGCGTACGAGCAGGGTGCTCCTGCATCTGTGCTGAAGGAGACCCTGACACTGCGGGAGAGAGCTGGACTGGGTTGGGACCTGCGCTGCCGCTGAAACGATACAGCCACCACCGCATCAGGAGAAAAACGCGTCAGCGGACTCAACATGCGGGAAGGCCGGGCCTGCGGCCCAATTGGGCTAGATGCTGCCACTCAGGTTGGCCCTGAGCTGGTCGTCCAGCCACCCAGGAGGGTGGTGGCTGGCCTCCGCTCGCAGCTGCTCCCAGAGGCTGTCCACTAATGACATCTGCTTCTGGTAAGCTGGCGTCCAATGAGGAGGGGATCGCTGGCAGTACAATCTCCCAGGGGACCGCAAGCCAAAGAGGACCTCCACCCCCCCCAGCTGTCCCTTTTATACTGTAACGGTCCCTGGTCCCCACCCCCACCTCTGGGTCACCTCCCCTCCCAACCAAAGTCATGCCGTCCTCCACCCACCCCTGGGGTGAGGGGTTCCGGTCGTGTACTTTACCTTGATTGCCACTTCACCAGGCGAAGTGCCAAAAGTAGTGCCATCTAATGTGATGCTCCACTTCTGGGGTGGCTGTGGGCTGATAATTTTAGGTTGGGAAGGGCTCAATAACCATGGACCTTCCCAGCCTGACAATACCAGCCCAATCTGTCTGCTTTACTTTTCCTGGTTACCAAAAATGGGCGGATCCCACATCATTTTTTTCTTTTAATTATGTATTTATTTGATTATTAGCTGTATAATCTATCAATCTATCTCTGTAGCTCTATCTCTCTATTTTCTATCTATCCTTTTATCTATATATCTATCTTCAACCCTTCAGTAATTATTTGAATGCATTTAGTTCTGGTCCGTGTCACACAGATGTCACACGTTTGTCATACGTGTACTGTATGTATTGTTAACAGACCCATAAGCGGGCTTTACACGCTGCGATCTCGCTAGCGAGATCGCAAGCGATCGTACCCGTCCCCGTCGGTTGTGCGACACGGGCAAATCACTGCCCGCCGCGCACAACCTCGCTTACCCCCGTCACACGGACTTACCTGTCCTGCGACGTCGCTCTGGCCGACGAACCGCCTCCTTTCTAAGGGGGCGGGTCGTGCGGCGTCACAGCGACGTCACACGGCAGCCGTCCAATAGAAGCGGAGGGGCGGAGATGAGCGGGAAGTAAACATCCCACCCACCCTCATCCTTCCTCATAGCCGGTGGACGCAGGTAAGGAGATGTTCCTCGCTCCTGCGGTGTCACACACAGCGATGTGTGCTCCCGCAGGAACGACGAACAACATCGCTAATTAGAAGAAAACGATTTTTTGTTTTAGGACGACCTCTCTGCAGCAAATGATTTTTGCCGCTTTTGTGATCGTTTTAGGTCGCACATAAGTGTCTCACACTGCGATATCGTTAATGACGCCGGATGTGCGTCACAAACACCGTGACCCCAACGATAATTCATTAACGATATCGTAGCGTGTAAAGCCCGCTATAGACTTCTATTGGCCCTTGTCATCAATGCTGACTGTAAAAATCGAATATGTCTTAATGTGATTCACACGGACCCAACACAGGGGTGTGAAAATCAACACATATTTTTATAGAGTATGTGTGTGCATCTTCAGTACTTGTGAAAATGGACACCACACGTCCTGGAAATACAGACATATGCAGGGGGGCCTCACTATACTATTTAACCTCGCTCTTTTTTCCAGTATCTTTCCCTCCTTTTTCAATCATGACATCATGAACCTAAAGCCTGCTTTACACCATACGATCCAGCATATGATATCGTATGCGATCATATCCGCCCCCATCGTATGTGCGGCACGTTCAATTTGTTGAACGTGTCGCACAAACGAATAACCCCCCCGTCACACATACTTACCCGTCCATACGACCTCGATGTGGGCGGCGAACATCCACTTCCTGGCGTGGGAGGGACGTTTGGCGTCACATCGACGTCACGCGGCAGCCGGCCAATAGAAGCGGAGGGGCCGAGATGAGCAGGACGTAAACATCCCGCCCACCTCCTTCCTTCCGCATTGCTGGCCGGGAGCCGCAGGATGCAGGTAAGCTGCTGTTCATCGTTCCCAGGGTGTCACACACTGCGATGTGCGCTACCCTGGGTACGATGAACAACCTGACGTTCAATTTTTAGGAATTGAACGACGTGCATGCGATGAACGTTTTACCGTTCAATCGCAATCGCACGTAGCTGTTACATGCTACAATGTAACTTACGATGCCGGATGTGCGTCACTTACGACGTGACCCCGCCGACACATTGTAAGATATATTGCAGCGTGTAAAGCGCCCTTAATACTAAAAAAAGTATCCCTCATTCAGAACTGTGCTGCTAATTAGAGACTGGTCTCTTATCTCCCCTTTGTCTCTAAACTCCTGGATCGCTCTGTCCACTCCCATCAAATCCGCTATCTCTCAGATACGGCTCTTCTTGAACCTCTACAATCCGGTTTCCTCCCCTTACACTCTACTGAAACTGCCCTTACTAAAGCCTCTTATGATCTACTAACAACTAAATCTAATGTTCTCTGCTGATTCTGCTTGATTATCAGCTCTTCCTCACTATGATCCACTCTTTCGGGCTCAAGGACACCGCTCTCTCCTGGTTCTCCTCCTACCTCTCTGACGGCTCCTTCACTGTATCATTTGCTGACTCCTCTTCTCCTTACTGTTGGGGTTCCTTAGGCATAGCTCCAAACAGTCCCGAAGTCAGTGGGACTGTCCCGACTTGAGGGCTCAGTTCCGCTGTCTTGGCAGTCAGAGCTTTTGTCCAGACTTCCTTTCACCTCTCCTTCCTGTGGTGATGGTAACTCTCTGCAGTGCAAAAATTAAATTAACAATTCTCCTCTGGTCTCCCCTGATTGGAATTCATCATGAACTCTTTGTCCATAGGTAACAGCTCTACAATTCAGCCACAGCTTAAGGCCCAGTCACACTAAACAACTTACCAGCGATCCCAACAACGATACAACCTGATAGGGATCGCTGGTAAGTTGCTAGGAGGTCGCTGGTGAGATGTCACACTAAGCGACGCTCCAGCGATCCCACCAGCAACCTGACCTGGCAGGGATCGCTGGAGCGTCGCTACACGTGGAAGCATGCTGCGCTTGGTAACTAAGGTAAATATCGGGTAACCAACCCGATATTTACCTTGGTTACCACTGCACACCGCTTAGCGCTGGCTCCCTGCACACCTAGCCACAGTACACATCGGGTTAATTATCCGATGTGTACTCTGCTACGTGTGCAGGCAGCAGGAGCCGGCTTCTGCGGACGCTGGTAACCACGGTAAACAGCGGGTAACCAAGAAGCCCTTACCTTGGTTACCCAATATTTACCTTCGTTACCAGCGTCCGCCGCTCTCAGCTGTCAGTGCCGGCTCCTGCTCCCTGCACTCCTAGCCACAGTACACATCGGGTTAATTACAGCTCTGTCGCTGTGTGTGATAGCGACAGAGCAACAACTAAATGTGCAGGGAGCAGGAGCCGGCACTGACAGCTGAGAGCGGCGGACGCTGGTAACGAAGGTAAATATCGGGTAACCAAGGTAAGGGCTTCTTGGTTACCCGCTGTTTACCGTGGTGACAAGTGTCCGCAGAAGCCGGCTCCTGCTGCCTGCACATTTAGTTGTTGCTCTGTCGCTGTCACACACAGCGATGTGCGCTTCACAGCGGGACAGCAACAACTAAAAAATGGCCCAGGACATTCAGCAACAACCAACGACCTCACAGCAGGGGCCGGGTTGTTGCTGGATGTCACACACAGCAACATCGCTAGCAAGTTGTGCCTCAGCAGCGATGTTGCTTGCAATGTTGCTTAGTGTGATGTGGCCTTTACACTGAGAGAGATAGGAGGATTTGATAATCTTGACCTGTAGTGCAAGCAGGGAACTTAGAAGCAGATTATACAGGTACACAGAGATACATCTGAACATAGCAGTGTATTTCTAGGTCCCTGCATTCTAAAGGTGAAGAAAAGTCAGATTTTTTTTTCTATATAACTACTATAAAATAATTACAAAATGTTATCTATTTAGACAGGCCTATCACCTGTCACCCTAGTTTGAAGTACCAAGCGCACGGCGAAAGGGAAGGGAAACTCTGTGTCTAAGGAATGGGAAGATGATGACCCCTGACCAAACCTACTGCTGGTCCCTGGGGTCCCTCACCACCCTAGACAGGTTCCGCACCAATGCGCCAAGCTGGATACTTGACCCTAGGTATCCCTAGTACTGGACCCTAAATAGGGAACGGGTGGGATGAGCTCCTCGTCAACCCCACTAAACACTATACTGTAGAAGACACGAGGAGGACACACAGAGGGAAAATGCATGGACCACTTATCATTAGATGACACAGGTAGAAGTTCAGCAAAGCTTTCTGCAACAATACCACAGAGGAGTACAAGCCACCTGCTTTCAACCAAGGCTTGAATTAACTAAAAAATATCACCAGTCCAAGGAAGAAAGGGGTATATAAGCACCAAGAGAATGCAGACGATCAGCAGCTGGGTGGAAGGCGAGCTCCTGCTGGGTCCAAAAGGAAAGCTACCTATACCAATGAATACTGACAGCAGGAACAATGGAAAGTCAGGGAGCATTCTGTGCAGCCAGACACTGTGACCTTCTATGGCCAGAAACCACATGACTCTGCTAACCATGACACACCCGTGACATCACCTCAACTATTCATCTATCCCCTCATCCTCCATGCACACAGATATTGGCTGATGATGGATCATACAGCTTTATATGAAAACCCCTGTTATAATGATGGCCGGATCATACAGGACAAGCACGTTCTACCTATTGTGTCCCCCTATTCCCTTATAGATTGTAGCTTGTGAGCAGGACCCTCACTCCTCCTGTAACCAGTGAACTATGTGTCTTTATTGCTTGTGCAGGTCCCTATATAATTTATTAAGGCAGCGCAGTCCAGACCCCTGAGCAGTCACGAGTTCTGTATATACGGGAAGAGTCCAATGTGAATATAATTCTCCATGCCATGGATTTTTTTTCTCTGTCATTGGGTTTTACGTCAGATTGTGATTGTGCACAGACTTATCTCGGACGTTAATCACAAAGCTAACACAAATGAGACAGGCAGTCAAGGAAGCAAACAGGTGACGCACCCTGTATGAAGCGGCTATATACATCAATGAACCGTAATAAACTGGACACAGCGTCACGTGCATGAATGCAGATAACACTGGTGAATTATCGATAGACAAGTGATTCTGTCTGTGACGTCATTTTGTTTCCATAGGAAGGCAAGCGAAAGTTTATTCTGTAGATATATGTTTAAAAAATAAAATTAACAATTAACAAAAAAAAAATGTTTCCAAAAAAATCAAAAAAGTTTAACTCTGCCTTATTTTCCCACTTTAAATATAAAAAAAATTACATTGTCGTGAACCCAAAACTTCAAGCTAATAAAATATACAATTATTTAAAATGCACAGTTTACGCCATAAAGAGAAAGACAATAGAAATACAGAATTGTCTTTTTTTTTCAGTCACTACACCTCCCATAAAAAAATGCAACAAAAAATAGCAGTCGCCCGGAGAATCAAGTTATCAGGTCATTTTTATGGCACAATGAATATAGATGCCTTAAAAAAACAAACTTTAAATTAAAAGGAAAAAAAAAATTAAATTAAAAAATTAAATTAAATTAAAAAATTAAAGCAATGTCAAAATTACTTTATCACCATTTCACCCCAATTGCAATTTTTTTTCTCGTTTTTTCCTGTACATTGTATGGTAAAATTAATCTTTACTGCAAATAAACAAGGCTTCATTCTCAAGAAAAGGCGTTTTTACTTACTTATTTGTGTGCCGCCCCCGTGTCAGCAGCCGGGCTGCTCGGATCCGGATCCGTGGTGGCTCGAGGGGTGTCCGGACCCGGGGGTCGTGCGGCCACTCAAATAAAGGGGGTATTTACAAGGGATAGTGTTAGAGTTCGAGACGCCACCCGTGGTATGTGCTAATGTGGAGTACCACCGCTGCAGTTGGGAGTACCCGAGGGTGATGGAGTGGGGCAGCCAGGTGTTAGAACCCTCCACGGAGGGGGACTGCCCCCGGGACTCGGTGATGGTGTTCGGGGAGTGCCATTGGGTGCGAACGGGGTCACTTTCGTACTCACTCAGTCCATTAAGCTGACACAGACAACTGGGTAAAACAAAGTTCTGGATACCGCTGCCGCTGAGAGGAGCTAGTTCGGGTCCCGTCCCCAATGGTGCTGCTTGGTGATCCGTGACCTTCCTCCTGGCACTAAGTTTACTTCTCTGTTGGTCCCGGTAGTATGGAATTAGTCGGGTCCCACTCCCCAGTATGGCTAACTGTGGGAGCTTGCGCTCAGGGTTCACGCTTGGGATTTCCTGGACCGTTTTAGTGGAAAGTCCTATCCCCCTCGTTGCGCTAGTACCCCCGATTTTGGAGTGGGTGGAGAGCGGATCTTGAAGACTCCGTTCTCATCAGGTAAATTGTCAGGTTGCCTAAAGCTACTCCCTGACCTAGGGTCCACGTACCCCGTCGTGCCCTGGTCCCAGCCTGATGATGGTACAAGGCCGCCGGCTGTCCTCCTCGACAGTTCCGTGCCCCTTGTCACGATCCCCTGCAAACGGGAGTCCAGCTCCTCTATGCCCAGACCATCATCTGCTACCTAGACAGTTCCTAGGAGCCCAGCTCCTGACCTCCTCTCTTTCACTTCCAAACTACTTCTCACTACTCCTAACACTCCTGACCTCCCCTAACCAACGCCCCAAGTGGGCGACCCTATTCCACTCAGGTCAGCCACTGGGGTGTCTGGTGGGTGTGGTGCAGAGTGTACCTAGGATTTTATTAGCTGTTGTAGGCAACACCATATAGTTGGGGACCCATAACTAAGAAGGAAGTGGATATTGCACAGAAGGGCAGATTGTACAATACCCTGTGATGACCTGATAGTCCAGGGGCGTCACATTTGTCTGTCCTATCCCCTTTTGGGTGTAGCTATAAATTACTTTCCCTTGCTGGTACTTCCTGCTGGTGATATTTTTATTTTTATGTTCAGCCATACTGTCGTTGTTTATATCAGACAGTGATACACCAGCTGTGGTTTTTCTCTCTGCTGTTTATGCTTCTCACCCTGCATCTATTATCTGTGTCACATGGTGTTTGGCTGTAAACTCACCGAGTGTTATGGCAGCACCAGACACTGTTCACACCACAGACTCTGATACACCTCACTATACTTTCTCTGGTGCTTCTGAGTTGCACAGGCAGGATCGGGCGTCGTCCAGCTGTGTGCTCATTAGTGATCGGACTAGCAGGAGTTAATCTCTACTAGCCTGCTGGTTACCTTTTGGATCACATGTTATGGGAGACCTATCACAGGTACTCTCCGCCTTTTTAAGATGGAGGAGTTTGATTTCCTGTGCCGACTATAGCTTTCTGCTAAACCGGTCAATGTGCTGTTGTTTTCCAGTCTGGTGATTCACTGCGTGTTGTTTGGTGTGCAGTTTAATTCCTCCTGTCATCTGGTTATTTTGTCCGTGTTTAGTTTTCCTCCTTATCTCTTGTCGGATTACTCTGTGTGAGTGTGCTGTGTGATAGAGTTTTGGTTTCCCCTATTTGTCTATCACTGTTGGTGTTTGCACGCACCTGTCCTGCCCCCCCCCCCCGGTGAAGGTAGGCAGGGGGTATTAGATCAGGGGTAGGAAGGTGGCCTAGACATCGTCACCTTCAGACGTATCTCTGAGATCAGGTACACCTACGGCTCCCCCAGCCTAAGGGTCAGTTTAGGAATCCCGATCCCCTGTTATCCCCTGACACCCTGCGACCATCTGTTTCTTTGTAGGAAGTAGGCCTCATACACTCTTACAGTACTTACCTTATCATTTCTTTAGCAGTTCATGGTTTGTTTTTACCCACTTTGGGAACCTTTTCAATATCAGAACTTCTACCTTTCTATAGGTAATATGCACTGCTCTGCCCTTCGGTTCCTTAGGAGGATTGTGAAGCACTCGATGGCCATTAGAGCTGCGTAGGCCCGAGTTTCCGCCATTTAGTCTGACGTAAGAGCCATTCCAGTCCTCGCAGGAACCTCTAGGGACAGCGGTGCTTGGATCTCTTATCTGTACATGAACTGGCTTGGTCAGCGTGTTACAAAAATGAAACTTTTGCCAAAATAGCACAGTTATTCCAGCTGTTTATTTCATATTTTATTACAGTTATCCAAAACCTTATTTCAAAATTCAGCAAAACTGTATTGAAATCAGTAAAAAGCAGCAGAATATTTACAAAACCAGAAAATCCATCGTGTTCGGTTTTTAGACTCTTCATCGATTTTTTGAATAACTCTGTAAATTAAATTGATAACACTTATTCTTGGGAAGGCAGGAAAAACCTAAAGATCTCCTAAAAATAGGATTCAGGGCAACGTTACATACCGTATTTTTCATTTTATAAGACGCACTGGATTATAAGATGCACCCCAAATTTAGAGACAAAAAAAAGGGGTACGTCTTCTAATCCGGTGTTGTCGTACTGGGGGGGGGTCGCAGAGGTGGTGGAGAGGGGGTCACAGCAGGCAAGTGCAGTCGTGGAGCAGGGCGGTGCAACAGTGGTGGTGGAGCAGGGGTCACAGGAGACAGGGGTGATCGTGGAGCAGGGCGGTGAGGCAGAGGTGGTGGAGCGGAGACCGCAGGAGGTAGGGATCGTGGTGGAGCGGGGCGGTGCGGCAGGTGTCCCAGATGATCGGCGGCTCTGTGAGGCAGAGAAAACATCCAGGAACTGTCATGGCTTCAAAGATATGGCACCCGGAGTCGGCGCATGCGCAGATTGAGCTATTGATTCAATGACAAGCCGAGATCTCATCTACGCACGCGCCACCTCCAGGCGCCATTTTCCATAAGTCCGCTGATAGGAAATCAATGGGCCAGAGGCGGTGTATGCAGATGAAATCTTGAGTCGAGAGCACCATTATTGGAAGCCCATACTGCCAACGTCTTCAGGATCTTCCCTGCCTCACCGCCCGACGCATAGAGCAGCGCTGCACAGAGCAGCATCTTCTGCCACACAAAGTAGTGCCTCCCGCCACACAGAGCAGCACTTCCCAACGCACAGAGCAGTGCCTCCTGCCGCACAGAGCAGCGCCGCCAGTTGCACAGCCCAAGCAGCACACAGCCGCAGCATCACCACTGCCTCCTATCACCATTCTCCATCACTCCTCACGGTAAGCTACATTCAGATTATAAGACGCACCCTCATTTTCCTCTCTCAAACTTTTGGGAGGAAAAGTGCGTCTTATAATCCAAAAAAATCCGGTAATTGTAATTTGGTTCCCATTTTAGGGTCTGCATTATGGCTTCAATGCTGAGAACCATGGATTCAATTCAGTTCTTCATAGACTTCTACATACACAGTAGTAGGTAAAACTTTTTCATTGTTATTTAAGGGGAGCTCTCACTTGCCATAAATGTGGATTTTCTTTGATCTGGCATAAATGCTGCTGTTCTCCAGAATCCGGCGATGTTTTTATTTTGTTCCTGAGCCTCTCCGTTCCTGAGATATGGACCTTTCTTCCCTGTGTAAGTCTTTTAGCCAAGTGGGTGTGCTCCTCAGATCTCCATGTGGGTGTTTTCATGTTGACCACACCCCCTTCGAAAACAAGACAAAGTTTCTATACAGGGAAGAAGAAGCCATAGCTCAGGAATGGAGAGGCGCAGGAACAAAAGAAAAATAACATCGGATTCAGGAGAACAGAGGCTTTTACACCAGGTAAAAAAAATCCCATATTTATAGAAACTTACATTTTTTTTTTCTGGCACTTATTAAAGCCATGTCCATTCAAATGTTATTAGCAATAATAATTATTCTTTGTATGATTTTCAAATTTTCCAACGTACTTCCTGTATCTGTTTTCAAATGTCTCAAGATCTCTGCTTGCTCTCAGTTAATAGGATCCTTCGTGGATTACTACCAATGAATTGAAAATATGCCCTGGCTTGCTACCATGCCCATTAGTTGAGTAAGAGCCACGTACCTACGTCATCATCACGAGAACGGGACAAATTTTAACCAACCGGCTTTAAATTAATTCTCAACTAATCAAATTAATTTAAAATTTGTGAAAATTTTCCAATTCTAGCAAAATTTGAATACTCTCGGATGCCATACATGAAAATCCAGCAAAATAAAAACCAGTCTGACAACATTTTGCTGGATTGATAAGGGCACCAGTGGCAGGTGTGAGAAGAGTATGATGTCAAATTAATGTAATATTTCCAAAAATTTACGAAAATTTCCTGATTCTAGCAAAATTTGAATACTTTGCGATACCAGACATCAGAATTCGGCAAAATAAAAACCAGTTGGACAACATGTTACTGGATTTATAGGGGCTGTATTGGCAAGTGCGAGGACAGTATGATTTTTTTGTTTTTAACTCTATTTTTTTAACCCATTCTATGGAGTCTAGGCACCTTAAGGCGTAATAAAGACCTTTATTTTAAAAAAATAAAAAATGGCAATGATCCAAAATTTGAGCTAATCTGTTGAATTCAAATTACATCAGATTTGCTCCTCTCTGTTACTAAACTATTAAATTTACTATTCAACAACAGTGGAGCGCTGGCGTCCCTGGAGAGAAGCCAACTTACTCACCGACCCGGCTGTGTCCTGTTGTCCCCTGCTGCTGTGCGGCCTTCCATGTGTTCTCCTGCCTTCCTCCCCTCCCTGGCCTTGTACATGCTGCAGAGGGTTCCCAGGAGTGCACCTAAGAAGGGCACCTGCACACTGGCCCTGCTTGTAAATCGGCTGGCACACTATTTCCAGGAAATGCCTCTCAGCCTATGGCGTAGATGCACTATGTATTTAAGGCACCTTCCCATTAGGGGAGGTACCTGCACAACACCTTAGGTTAGTCATTGTGTCTTCTCTGTCTAGTTAGTTGTCAGGTCTCGTTATCCCTGTGTCTGTCACCCTGTACCTGCCTTCCCATACCTGTCTGTCCCTGCTGTGCCCACCATACCGGTCCGTACCCTCCTGCCTGTCTGCCCCGGTCATTTCACTTGTACCTGCCTGCATCTGTGACCGTATCCAAGTCTGTCTCCTGTCCTGGGGGTCAGCTGCCACAATCCTGGTCACTGTTCTGGTAGTGGTACCTGGTGTCGCCTCTCTGTAGACGCTTAGTTAAACCCCTCCCACTAAAGAGTAAGCCTGGGTTTCCCCTGTGGTCTAGAGGGTCCATTAACCTTACTCGGTGCCCCTACATCGGCCATGAGCGTTACAAACAGCAAGCAGATATCTTGAAAACCATAATAAAATTGATACAGAAAGTAAATTATAAAACTGTGTAACTTTTCTTTACATATTTAATCACCTTTATTTGATAAAAACTGAAAATACCACTTTAACTATTCAAAATGTATATAATAAAATCCAATTTATACTGAAATAAAAAAGACAAAACTGTACCCTGTTAATATGTAACAATAAAATGCTTAGAAATATTTTTTGAAATACAATCTAATATTATTTAAGCCCTGGGATCTATAAAATATATTCTCGGATTATCATCGGTGTTGGCAATTTAGCCATATTTATTCTAATATTTTTTTCCAATCTATAAATATACAATCCACATGATGTAGTATATTTTATCGTTTGTATAATTTTTAGTATTTGTTTTTCTAAATTAATTTAATTCATTTTAGGTTCAAATTCAATTTTTAATAAAAAATAACCAACATTTTTTGTAACATAAAATTGACCCTAAAATTGATAATTTATTATGTTAATATTTGGTGTAAATATGTTCTAATTTAATTTTTATTTTTTAGCTGCTGTGATAATAATTTTTCATAAAGTTACATAATAGTAAGCAAAATTATGACAAATGACAGCTAAGAGTCTAAGGACAATTTAGGTCAATGTAGTTTAAGAAAACTTTTGATCAATTTTACCGGCAAAAAAAAAATGAATAAATGTAATCTTCTTTCATCAAGTATTATCGTAAGTACAGTTGAGCAAAAATATTTGGAGGACCCCGATCCAGCAGCGACATAAGTTTTAGTAGCCCGTAACTGCTGGACCACAGCCCTGTGATCCTCCTCTTATCTGCCAGCATCACCGTCATCTCTTAAGATTAGTAGACCTAGCATGATACCATCATTGAGGAATAACGTGCCGGTAGTAGTAGGAGGTTCGCTGGGCTCTGGTCCGGCGGCTATGTCGATAATTCGGGACCGCTGGACCATAGCTCTATGAAGCTCCTCTTATCTTCCAGCATCACTGAAACCTCTGGTTAGTAGACCCAGCATGACACCATCATTGAGGAGTGATGTAACGGTAGGTAGGAGGAGGTTCGCTGAGCTCTGGTCCGGCGGCTATGTCCATAATTCATGACCACTGGACCATAGCTCTGTGTACCTCCTCCTATCTGCCGGCATCACTGGCACCTCTTCTGATATGTAGACCCAGCATGACACTATCATTGAGGAATGACGCGTCGGTAAGTAGGTGGAAGTTCTCTGGGTTCTGGTCTGGAAGCTATGTCGATAATTCGTGACCACTGGACCATAGCTGTGCGAACCTCCTCCTATCTTCTGTTAGTATTGCACATCTGGTTAGTAGACCCAGCATGACACCATCATTGAGTAGTGACGTACCAGTAGGTAGGAGGAGGTTCCTTGGGCTTCTTTCCGGTGGCTATGTTGATAATTTGTGACTGTTAGACCATAGCTCTGCGATTCTCCTTCTATCGTCTGGCATCCCTGGTGCCTTTTTTGATAAGTAGACTCAGCAGGACACCATCAACTAGTAGTGATGTGGCGGCAAGAGAAGGTTTACAAGGCTCTAGTCCGGCAGCTACATCCATAGTCCAGAGAGGAGCTCATGCGAACCTTTTGCTACTTGCCAGCATCCCTGGCACTGCTTCTGATTAGTACAATCAGCGTGAAGCCATCATTGAGGAATGAAGCGCCGACAGGAAGTCGGGGGCTACACAATCTGTGACTGCCAGAATAGAGCTCTGCAAACCTTCTTCTACCAGTGCATCCCAGGTATCTCTTCTGATTAGTACAATCAGCGTGACCCCATCATTGAGGAGTGATGTGCCGGCAGGTAGGAGGGGGTTACACTGATAATCTGTAACTGCCAGACCAGAGCTCTGCAAACCATCTTCTACCGATGCATCCCAGGTGCCTCTGCTGATTATTAGATCCAGCATGATACCATCATTGTGGTTTGAGGCACTAGCAGGAAGGAGCACAGCTCTGGCTCAGTAGACACGGCCATAGTCAGTGCCCGAACCAGAGCTTTGTGAACCTCCTCCTATCTGCCGGCATCCTCTATGCCTCTTCTGATTAGTAGACCATGCGTGACACCATCATTGTGGTGTCATGCACCAAGAGAAAGCAGGAGATTTGCAGGGCTCTGATCCAGATAACACATTGATGGTCCATGGCCACTGAACTAGAACTCTGCGAACCTCCTCCTACCTGCTGGCATTCCCAGTGACTTTTCTGATTAGTAGACCCAATGTGTCACCATCCTTATGTAGTGACGTGCTGGCAGAAAGGAGGAGGTTCACAGGGCTCCATGTGGCTGTTGGACCGGTGTCCTGCAAATTGTTTTTGCTCAACTCTAATCATAAGGCATCAAATATTGAGCATTGATTGTTGCGAGCCTTTAAAATAAAAGGCAGTAAAACTTCTGCTATGTAATGAGGTTACATCAGCCGTACACAGATACAGAAAAACTGACCGCCTTCCATCTCGAAGGCTATCTGAGATGCTTGAGGCAAATTTGCACCATATTACTGATGCGAGATGCAACATCTTGGATTTTTAAAAAATGTGCTCAGTAGAATTTTTTGTCATCATTCGCTCGTCCTACCACCTGTCCTTCTGAAATACTTCCTTCTGAGCTATATCGTTCGGATGTTCGGAAATACAAGCCCCGTTGATATCGTTGAGTTTGTTGTCTGGCATTTCTTCCTGGCTGGTACATAGTTTTAACGCCCTGGTAATAAAAACATCCAGGTCGAAAGAAGATTCTGCATCCTTGGAAATATCGCTTGGCGTGTGAAGTGTGGGACATGGTTGACATTGTTGAAGGTCCTCCTGTGTCTCGGAGACAGGGTTCACTGGACATTCAAGTCCTGCCTGTGTGCTCTTAACCCACTGAGCAATTTCCAAAAAGAGGTTTGATGGCTCTTCTTCCCGTGCAAGGTCTCCCGTGGGTGGCATTGTGTTGTTTTTCCAGGTGGAAAGATCTAAAATGAGTTTAGGTTCTGAATAGTGATGTGGTTTATTGTCTCTCCATAATAATTTATCCAGATAGGAAGGAGACCCTACTTTATACTCACATGACCTGCCACAGTCGCCCTCAAATACACGGTCCATGGAGGAATGGGACTGTTCTAGGAACCTTTCTGAGCTACTCTGAGAGTATTTTCGAGGGTCAACCTGAGCTTCTTCCGCTTGTGATCCTGATCCTGCACGGGGATCTCGTTGGACGTCACTCATACCAAGGCTCTGATCTTGTCTCCAGTCCATGTCTGAGGATAAACTCACTTGATACCTATAAGAAAATCTACTATTAATAAAAAAAATCTCTGCCAATTACATTTACATTTTTATATTTTTGCTTATTTTTTTATTTAAGGAAAAACAATTTGCTTCTTTACTGAGTACATGACGCATTCCCCCTGAGATATCTATTTGAGTAAATATTCATGTTCTCCATCTAATATATAAAGCTGAGTGTATGTATGTGTGTATGTATCTATCTATATATATATATATATATATATATATATATATATATATATATATATATTTGTATGTATGTGTATGTGTGTATATGTGTGTGTATGTATGTATGTATGTATGTATGTATGTGTGTATGTCCACTAAAGGAATCCGCATCGTCGCATTTACAATCATGGAATTTTGCAGAGCCGCCTCATGTGACTGAGGGAACGTCATAGACTATGTTTTGATGGGAAAATTTAACCCTGCACTTTACAGTTATTCACCAAAAAACCTGGCTCCATTAAAGTTAATGGAGCTGGGAGCTACAGGTCATTAATAGGAGCTGTGATTGCTATAGGAGCTACAGTAATGTGAATGTACATTATTGAAACAGAACAATTACCACACATTTAATACAGTCATATGAAAAAGTTTGGGCACCCCTATTAATGTTAACCTTTTTTCTTTATAACAAATTTCAGTTTCATATATCTAATAACTGATGGACTGAGTAATATTTCTGGATTGAAATGAGGTTTATTGTACTAACAGAAAATGTGCAATCCGCTTTTAAACAAAATTTGACCGGTGCAAAAGTATGGGCACCCTTATTAATTTCTTGATTTGAACACTCCTAACTACTTTTTACTGACTTACTAAAGCACTAAATTGGTTTTGTAACCTCATTGAGCTTTGAACTTCATAGGCAGGTGTATCCAATCATGAGAAAAGGTATTTAAGGTGGCCACTTGCAAGTTGTTCTCCTATTTGAATCTCCTATGAAGAGTGGCATCATGGGCTCCTCAAAACAACTCTCAAATGATCTGAAAACAAAGATTATTCAACATAGTTGTTCAGGGGAAGGATACAAAAAGTTGTCTGAGATATTTAAACTGTCAGTTTCCACTGTGAGGAACATAGTAAGGACATGGAAGAACACAGGTACAGTTCTTGTTAAGCCCGGAAGTGGCAGGCCAAGAAAAATATCAGAAAGGCAGAGAAGAAGAATGGTGAGAACAGTCAAGGACAATCCACAGACCACCTCCAAAGACCTGCAGCATCAACTTGCTGCAGATGGTGTCAATGTGCATCGATCAACAATACAGCGCACGTTGCACAAGGAAAAGCTGTATGTGAGAGTGTTGCGAAAGAAGCCATTTCTGCAAGCGCTCCACAAACAGAGTCGCCTGAGGTATGCAAAAGCACATTTGGACAAGCCAGTTACATTTTGGAAGAAGGTCCTGTGGACTGATGAAACAAAGATTGAGTTGTTTTGTCATACAAAAAGGCGTTATGCATGGAGGCAAAAAACCACGGCAATCCAAGAAAAGCACTTGCTACCCATAGTAAAATTTGGTGGAGGTTCCATCATGCTTTGGGGCTGTGTGGCCAATGCCGGCACCGGGAATCTTGTTAAAGTTGAGGGTCGCATGGATTCAACTCAGTATCAGCAGATTCTTGACAATAATGTGCAAGAATCAGTGATGAAGTTGAAGTTACGCAGGGGATGGATATTTCAGCAAGACAATGATCCAAAACACCGCTCCAAATCTACTCAGGCATTCATGCAGAGGAACAATTACAATGTTCTGGAATGGCCATCCCAGTCCCCAGACCTGAATATCATTGAAGATCTGTGGGATGATTTGAAGCGTGCTGTCCATGCTCGGCGACCATCAAACTTAACTGAACTGGAATTGTTTTGTAAACAGGAATGGTCAAATATACCTTCATCCAGGATCCAGGAACTCATTAAAAGCTACAGGAAGCGACTAGAGGCTGTGATTTTTGCAAAAGGAGGATCTACAAAATATTAATGTCACTTTTATGTTGAGGTGCCCATACTTTTGCACCGGTCAAATTTTGTTTAAATGCGGATTGCACATTTTCTGTTAGTACAATAAACCTAATTTCAATCCAGAAATATTACTCAGTCCATCAGTTATTAGATATATGAAACTCAAATAGCAAAAACCCAAATTGTTATAAAGAAAAAAGGTTAACATTAATAGGGGTGCCCAAACTTTTTTATATGACTGTAAGTGACACATGAAGGACAACCAAGTCCCACCTGTCCCAGTTGGATAATTGACTTTGACTCGCTTCCATCAGTAGAATATCATCGATTTCATACTCAATGCGGAAGGGGTGCAGAGATATCGGCTCGTCCTCCGGGCAGGAATATGGGGACATGTATGGGTGTTGTAGCGCAGCTTCAGCTGTCAAACGATCCATTGGATTGAAGGTCAAAATCTTCTCCAAAAAGTCGATGGCTAAGGATTAGAAATAAAACGATGCAAACATCATACGGTAGCGGTAGAAATGGGTCTTATGTGTGCACTTTAAAGGGTTAATGCATCTTAGCTTAAAGGGGTTCACTAATTTATGACACCTGACATGGGACACATGATGACATCGCTGGATCCAGTGTAAGAGATCACCAAGTCTAGAGCTCATGAGTGATAAATAGTATATTTAACAAGTTCCCGCCACAGCCAATCTTCTTTTTTTTTCCTTCCCCTCTTAGGAGAATCATAACATTTCTTTTTTTCCATTGATGTAGAAGTAAGATAATAAGTTAACAATTTGAATGATACCATTCATTTTACTATAAAATATACTAGTTTGAAGCCGTATAGGCTATTGTGTGCAAAAATCAAATTCATGGGAGATGATGGATGCCCAAAACGGTATGCCACCAAGATAGGGACAGTTAAAATATTGCTGTTAGAGATTAACAGCAGCATTTAAGGGGTTACACAGCAGCTATCGGAGCTAACTCCAGTCGCTGCTGTTAGAGGCAGGTGCTGGCTGTGTAACACAGCTGGGATCTGTTGTGTGTTGCATGGGCTTAGCTCCTCAACCCGCTCCATACACCGGCACATGACGTGTGAAGTTCATAGATGTCATGTGTCGGCAAGGGGTTAAACTCTAGGAGAAGGCGAAAAAGTTTAATGGTCTTTTGTGAAGAAGCTGCTCAAAATCTTGACTACTTAAAGGGATGATTGAGTGTATTATAGCTAAGGCGTAAGTCTGAGCTAAAGGTGGATGAACCAGACCTGACTGTGACCTGGTAGGACTCACCTTCCAGGTTCATTTCGGGAAGGAGTTTCCTCAGAGGCTTTTTAACTTCCCAGTTGCAGTTGACGAAGGATGGCATCACTTTTAGCAATTCTTCCTTGTCTTCTTTGTGAATGACGGGAATCGTGTCTAGAATCTGTTGCATCTGCTCCAGCTCGTGGCTTCCTAGAAGACCACAGAAAATACAGCATTCTCAATCAATTAATAGGATACGTGAATATCAATGTAAGGCCATGTGCACACAGGTTTATTTCGTAACACATAAACTGCTCTCCAGGAACACAAGCCCTCTTCTGGCTTCAAGGAACATAAACACATTATCACAGCCTGTTTCACTTACACAGGTTCAAATACAACCATTCCCCAGAAGTATCTCAGTGGAGATGTAGCCGATTTCACACATACCTTTCCCGATAAGGAAAAGGGAATCTTCTCTCTCTCAGAGGTTCCTTCTAGAGGTATAACAACCTCTACACACTGACCATGTGTCAAACAAACAGACACCAGTATAACATATGAGACACACCCATGGGTGGAGGTATGTAGATAGGTAGACACACCCTAATTAGTATCTAGGTACTACATGTACCAGAGCCATCATCTTACAACATGTTCCTTATTTACAAACTTCTTTTTACCACTTCAGGTTTGGAAAGCTGTGAAACGCCTAAAAGAAGTTACCGGTCCATTCTGAGGGCAGCTTGCACTTGTCAGCAGCCACTTTTTATTTTTTTTATATAGGGGAATGAAAAGAGTAATTATAGTAAATACTGCTCACTATACTGTAAGCAGCCCGCAGGCACATAAAGAGCCAATTCTGGGCCGTGCTTATGGTATAATGAGCGGTACTGTGAGCAGCGACTGTGGCCACTCCATGGTTGAAATCCGGCGGCTCCCTGGAGAACATAACCTAATTTTCTCCCTGTAGCCACACTTTCAGTAAGGCAACCGGATATCATAGGAACACTACCTGCAAAGTAACCCTATAGCTGTGGTTAAATAATGTTTTCAAAGGCAATAGGTTCCCTATAATCCTTTACTTACAAGTTGGGGACACACATTTTGATTATTTTTTCTATCAGATGAGAGTAAACCCGCACTATGACTGGCACTTGAGAGTTAAGTACAGGAAAACGTCATTGGAGAGTAGAAGTCAAACATTTACATTCACGTTGATGCGATCCCTTTTCTCAGCCTATAATGAGCCATGTGGGACTTAATTATCCTGCTGTGGCAAATGATGTGCGGCACAGCAATTAGAAAAGCTAGCTACAGGAGGCTTACTTAACGATTTGCTGTAATAAAAAAATAAAAAAAAGCTGAAATTGGGTGCTTAAATCAGCAGGGACAGCAGATTCACATCAAAGGTAGAGCACAGCTCATGTAGGACCCTACAGTACAAAGGTATTATTAAAGGGGAACTCCATAGAAACACTGTAAAATGTATTTTGTATGTAAGCCCTATACCATGTACAGCACCATGGAATCAATTGTGCTCTATAAATAAATATTATTATTAAAAATAGTAATTTTACTAGCGTTAGAGGCAGTCTGCCACTTGGCAGAGTCACAAGACGGAGGGTCGTCGATACTGTGGCTCAGGGGTGTTGCGGCTCAGGAAGGTCGGCGATACTGTGGCACGGGGTGTTGCGGCTCAGGAAGGTCGGCGATACTGGGGGCTCAGGGGTGTTGCGGCAGGCGCTATTGAGCTTGCCAGCGAGTGGCAGAGCCCCAGTGAGCCTGCAGGCAGTTGACAAGATAGACATCAAGATCTCAATCTGCACACGTGCCATTTTATTGATGTCTATCACGGGCTCAATGGTGCCAGCCGCAACACCCCCGAGTCACAGTATCTACCCTCTATTCTGTGACCCTCCGTCCTCCGAGCCCACAGCATCGCCGACCCTCCATTATGTGACCCGCCTGAGCCGTGGACACCCCCCGTTCTCCAAGCCCACAGCATCGCCAATCCAGCCTCCTGAGCCACTCTACCGCCACTGCTGCACCGTCCTGGTGAGCAAGTATAAGACACTAGGATTAAAATACGGACCCCCATTTTAACATTAAAACTTATTTTTTCCAACTTTCCTTCTCAAAATTTGGGGTGCGTCTTATAATCCTAGGCTTATACTGAAGTCAATAGGTTTTCCCAGTTTTTCGTGGTAAAATTAGGAGTCTCAGCTTATATTCGGGTTGGCTTATACTCGAGTATATACAGTAAGTTTCAACAGAAAGTATCATGAGAAATTAACACATTATCATTATCATAAAATGTTGTTGTTTTTTCTAATTTTATGTAACAGGACTGATAATTCACACTGGCAGCTAGAGTAATCGCAATCAGTGGAATTTTTTCACTTGTCACCTTTGCCGTGTAGATTAAGACATGATGAGCAGAGTCATCTCATCATTATTTGGTTGAGTTCATGACAAGCAAAAGGACAGAGCAGCCTCTGTCAGCGCTAAGATGTAACATCCCGCCAACCTCCTTCTTTCCTCATTGCTGGCGGCCGCAGGTAAGCTGTAGTTCGTCGTTCCCGAGGTGTCACACATAGCAATGTGTGCTGCAAGATCAACAATCAACGATTTTTTGAAAAAGAACGACGTGTCAACGATGGACGATAAGGTGTGTACTTTCCATCGTTAACAGTCGCTCCTTGCTGTCACACGCAACAACGTCGCTAACGATGCCGGATGTGCGTCACGGAATCCGTGACCCTGGCGATATATCGTTAGATACGTCGTTGTGTGTAACGGGGCCTTCAGTGAGCCTTTGACGGGATCCCAAGATTAATTTTTATCAGACATGCCTCTCCCAGGCTAAAAGCCTACAAATTTAAAGGGCCAGTAGGCTCCGACACTAATTAAAAGAACGTTAGGCTGATTGGAGGAGATCAGCCAAATATGGAGGCACTCACCTCCTCCAATAATATCATAGTATCATAGTATCATCATAGTTTTTAAGGTTGAAGGGAGACTCTAAGTCCATCTAGTTCAACCCGTAGCCTAACATGTTGATCCAGAGGAAGGCAAAAAAACCCCAATGTGGCAAACAAGTTCCAATGGGGAAAAAATTTCCTTCCTGACTCCACATCCGGCAATCAGACTAGTTCCCTGGATCAATACCCTGTCATAAAATCTAATATACATAACTGGTAATATTAAATTTTTCAAGAAAGGCGTCCAGGCTCTGCTTAAATGTTAGTAGTGAATCACTCATTACAACATCATGCGGCAGAGAATTCCATAGTCTCACTGCTCGTACAGTAAAGAATCCTCGTCTGTGATTATGATTAAACCTTCTTTCCTCAAGACGTAGCGGATGCCCCCGTGTTCCAGTCGCAGGCCTAGGTATAAAAAGATCTTTGGAAAGGTCTCTGTACTGTCCCCTCATATATTTATACATTGTGATTAGATCCCCCCTAAGCCTTCGTTTTTCCAAACTAAATAACCCCAAGTTTAATAACCTGTCTTGGTATTGCAGCCCCCCCCATTCGTCTAATAATCTTGGTGGCTCTTCTCTGCACCCTCTCCAGTTCAGCTATGTCCTTCTTATATATCGGTGACCAGAATTGTACACAGTATTCTACGTGCGGTCGCACTAGTGACTTGTACAGAGGTAGAACTATATTTTTTTCATGAACACTTATACCTCTTTTAATACATCCCATTATTTTATTAGCCCTGGCAGCAGCTGCCTGACACTGTCCACTAAAGTGAAGTTTACCATCCACCCATACACCCAAGTCTTTTTCTGTGTCTGTTTTACCCAGTGTTCTACAATTAAGTACATAATCATAAATGTTATTTCCTCTACCCAAGTGCATGACCTTACATTTATCTACATTAAACTTCAATTGCCACTCCTCAGCCCAATCCTCCAAGTTAAATAAATCTCCCTGTAATATAAAATTATCCTCCTCTGTATTGATTACCCTGCAGAGTTTAGTATCATCTGCAAATATTGAAATTCTACTCCGCATGCCCCCAACAAGGTCATTTATAAATATGTTGAAAAGAAGCGGGCCCAATACTGACCCCTGTGGTACCCCACTATGAACTGAGACCCAGTCCGAGTACGTACCATTAATAACCACCCTTTGTTTCCTATCACTGAGCCAGTTTTTAACCCAGTTACACATATTTTCCCCTATCCCCATTATTCTCATTTTATGTACCAACCTTTTGTGTGGCACCGTATCAAAAGCTTTTGAAAAGTCCATATACACAACATCCACTGCATTTCCCTGGTCCAGACTTGAACTTACCTCTTCATAGAAGCTGATCAAATTAGTTTGACAGGATCGATCCCTCATAAACCCATGTTGATACTCTGTCATAAGGTTATTTTTCTTGAGATACTCCAGTATAGCATCTCTCAAGAAACCCTCAAGGATTTTACCAACCGTAGAGGTTAAACTTACCGGCCTATAATTTCCCGGCTCAGTTTTTGTCCCCTTTTTGAATATTGGCACCACATTTGCTATGCGCCAGTCCTGCGGTACCGACCCTGTTATTAAGGAATCTGAGAAGATTAAAAATAATGGTCTATCTATCACAGAACTCAATTCCTGTAGTACTCTGGGGTGTATGCCATCCGGGCCCGGAGATTTGTCAACCTTAGTGATTTCGAGGCGGCGGCGTACTTCCTGCTGGGTTAAGCAGGTAATATTCAAGTGTGAATTTATGGTATCACTGGTCATGTCATCTGCCATGGCATTTTCTTGTATAAAAACCGTAGAAAAAAAGTCATTCAGCAGGTTGGCTTTACCCTCATCCCCTTCCACCATTTCACCAAGACTATTTTTAAGGGGGCCAACACTATCGCTTTTCAGTTTTTTACTGTTTATGTAGTTAAAGAATATTTTAGAATTATTTTTACTTTCTCTCGCAATGAGTCTCTCTGTCTCAAACTTAGCTAACTTAATTTGCTTTTTACATATTTTATTTAATTTTCTATAATTATATAATGCCTCATCACTACCTACCCTCTTTAATTCTTTTAAGGCTTTCTGTTTTTCTTTTATTACTTCCCTTACAGCTCTATTTAGCCATAGGGGTTTCCTCCTATTTCTAGCATGTTTGTTCCCATAGGGTATATTTTCTGCACAAGCCCTATTCAGGATGCTCATAAAAGTCTCCCATTTGCTTTGTGCACTTTTATTACTTAGTACATCATCCCAGTTTATTGCACTAAGATCATCTCTCAACCGTTTAAAATTTGCTTTCCTGAAGTTTAGTGTCCTTGTAGCCCCTCTACTAGACATCTTACTAAAGAATACATGAAAACTTATTATTTTGTGATCACTATTCCCCAAGTAACCCCCAACTTGTATATTTGATATGCGGTCTGGCCTATTGGTTAGTACAAGGTCTAGTAGTGCTCCCCCTCTTGTGGGGTCCTGTACCATTTGTGAAAGGTAATTATCTTTCATTGTTATCAAAAATCTATTTCCTTTGCTGGAACTGCAAGTTTCTGTTCCCCAATTTATATCAGGATAGTTAAAGTCCCCCATAATAATTACCTCTCCGAGACTCGCTGCTTTATCAATTTGCTTTATGAGGAGATTCTCTACCTCTTCCATAATATTCGGCGTCTTATAACACACCCCTATCAGTATTTTATTATTCATTCTCCCCCCCCTTATCTCCACCCATAGGGACTCTACATTCTCAGTACCCTCACATATGTTGTCACGCAGGATGGGTTTTAAGGATGATTTTACATATAGACACACACCTCCCCCTCGCTTATTTGTACGGTCATTCCTGAATAGGCTATAACCCTGTAAATTAACAGCCCAGTCATAGCTCTCATCCAGCCATGTCTCTGATATCCCCACTATATCATAATTTTCTTCCAACAATATTAATTCTAATTCCTCCACCTTAGTTGGCTGAATATGTGTTCTGGTATATAACTCTGCTTCCTGTCAAGTGAATTGTCTGTTCCCCACTGCATTGGCTAAATATGTGTTCTGGTATATAACTCTGCTTCCTGTGATGTATGCTCTGTCATTTTCATAATCTATGTAATACTCACTGATGTATGACTGTATATTCCTCTTTGTAAATGTTATCTGATGGTGGATGGTGTAAATCTGTGTAGACTGGAAGTCCGGGTGGGTGTCAAATGTCCTGTTCCCTTTGATTCCTTAATCATCCCCTGGTGTGATCAGCATTTGTTGATTTCCCTTAACAAGCTGAGCTCCCATAATCCCACTCACCTACCCCTCTAGTCAGCCCTATATATTTGTGTCTTTCTTTAGGGGTGCATGCATGCGGGGTGTTGCATGCATGCCATCTCTTGCTAAGTGCCATCATTGCGAAGTGCTGGGCAGTTACCTCAATGGCAGTTAGTCAGGGCAGGAGTCTGCAGGTAAATTACTCTTTGACGCCATCTGTTTTAACCTTAACTATTATTTCACTCTCTATCATCCTATGTGCTTTTTCTGTTCACTTTCACCGCCCTGTCCCCCCTCCATCACCACTCCTCCACATCAGCCCCTCTCTCCTCCCCTCTCCTATGTACAGCTCCCAGGCTCTTTTCACCTATCTTAATAATCTGATTCAATCAAGCTCCAGGGACTTCCAAAAAAAGCCATGCCACAAGTCCAAAAACCATCTGATCTTTCTCCTTCTACTCCTACTTCTTTCAGGTGATATCTCTCCTAATCCCGATCCACCCCAGGCTAACTTTACCCCCTCCCCCACCTCCCATAGAAACCCTAATAATATTATTAACATTCCCTGTACACCCTCACTTCCCTCTTTTAATTGTGCTCTCTGGAATCTACGGTCTGTATGTAACAAGCTTCCTTACATCCACAACCTCTTTCTCAATAACTCTCTTAACTTACTAGGCCTAACTGAAACCTGGATTCAGGATTCTGATACTACTTCCCCTGCTGCCATCTCTCATGGTGGTTTACACTTTTCCCATTCACCAAGACCTGGAAACAGACATGGTGGTGGAGTCGGCTTACTCCTGTCCCCACAATGCACTTTCCAGGTCATCCTCCCCAGCTCCATCCTTCGAGGTCCACACCATCAGGCTCTTTCATCCTCTTCCCCTCAGAGTAGCTGTCATATACCGTCCCCCAGGCTCACCCACCCAGTTCCTTGACCACTTTTCAGCCTGGCTGCTACACTTCATGTCCTCAGAGTTACCAACCCTGATCCTAGGAGACTTTAACATCCCCATGAACAGCCCCTCCTCCCCTTCTGCATCCCAGCTTCTATCTCTCACCACCTCCCTTGGCCTCTCACAGCTCTCATCCTCTGAGACACATGAAGATGGTAACACCCTTGACCTGGTCTTTATCCGCCTCTGCTCAATCTCTGACTTTGACAACTCACCTCTTCCCCTCTCTGACCACAACATCCTCTCCTTCAAGCTCACAAACCCTCGTCCGCCCCAGCACACTCCCACCAATCACACATTCAGAAACCTACAGGCCATCGATTCTCAGACACTTTCAGTCTCTTTACACGCATCACTGTCCCCTATATCCTCACTTTCCTGTCCTGATCTGGCTGTAAAGCACTACAATGACACACTCAGGACTACGCTAGACCAAGTAGCGCCCCTCACCCTCAGAAAGACCAAACACAGAGTAAAACAGCCCTGGCTCACATCCCAAACTCTACTTCTTCAGCGATGCTCCAGGAGCGCCGAACGCCTATGGAGGAAAACCCGCACACCAGAAAACTTCATCCACTACAAGTTCATGTTAAGGACCTATAACTATTCCCTTCACCTCGCCAAACAGACCTACTTCACCAACCTTATTTCCTCACTTGCCAACAATCCAAAAAAACTCTTTGACACCTTTCATTCCCTCCTCAGTCCCAAAGTACAGACCCCTGTCACAGCCCTTCATGCTGAAGACCTGGCCTCGCATTTCACAGAGAAAATTAAAAACATCCGCCAAGAGATCAGCTCCCAGCCACCAAGCCCTGTGAATCCCATCCCTCCCCATATCCCATCCAGCTCACTTTCCACATTTGACCCAGTCACAGAGGAGGAAGTCTCCAGGCTCCTATCCTCCTCTCGTCCTACAACTTGCTCTACTGATCCCTTCCCCTCACCTCTACTCCAGACACTCTCTCCGGTTGTCGCCACTCACCTAACTAAAATCTTCAATCTCTCTCTCTCTTCGGGTATCTTCCCCTCCTCCCTCAAACACTCTATCATTACCCCATTATTAAAAAAACCTTCTCTCGATCCGTCCTGCACAAGCAACTACAGACCAGTCTCTAATCTCCCCTTCATCTCCAAACTCTTGTAGTGCCTGGTCTACTCTCGTCTCACCCGCTAACTCTCCACTCACTCTCTTCTAGATCCTTTACAGTCTGGCTTCCGCCCTTTACACTCAACAGAAACTGCCCTTGTCAAAGTGACCAATGACCTATTGACAGCAAAACGTAACGGTGACCGCTCTCTGCTTATTCTTCTTGACCTTTCTGCTGCTTTTGACACTGTTGACCACCATCTCCTTCTCTCTATGCTCCATTCTATCGGCCTAAAGGACACTGTTCTTTCCTGGTTCTCATCCTATCTTTCTGGCCGCTCATTCAGTGTATCATTTGCTGGCTCCACATCTTCTGCTCTTCCTCTCACTGTTGGGGTCCCTCAAGGTTCAGTCCTTGGCCCTCTTCTGTTCTCCCTCTACACTGCCCCAATTGGACAGACCATCAGCAGATTTGGCTTCCAGTACCATCTCTATGCTGATGACACACAGCTATACACCTCCTCCCCTGAGCTCACCCCCGCTGTACTACAGAACACAAGTGACTGCCTGACTGCAGTTTGCAACACCATGTCTGCTCTCTATCTGAAACTTAACCTTTCCAAAACTGAACTTCTTCTTTTCCCTCCATCTTCTAACTTTCCTCAACCTGACATCTCCCTCTCTGTGTGTGGCACAACGATAAGTCCTAGGTCGCAGGCCCGCTGCCTGGGGGTTATACTTGACACTGATCTCTCCTTCACCTCTCACATACAATCTCTTGCCTGCTCCTGCCGCTTGCACCTCAAGAACATCTCTAAAATCCGCCCCTTTCTCACTATGGAAACGACAAAAACCCTCACCGTGGCCCTGATCCACTCTTGCTTGGACTACTGTAACTCTCTATTAACTGGTCTCCCCCTAACTAGACTCTCTCCTCTACAGTCAATCCTTAATGCAGCAGCTAGGGTCACCTATCTGGCTAACCGCTACTCGGATGCCTCTGCTCTGTGCCAGTCATTGCACTGGCTGCCCATATATCATAGGATCCAATTCAAACTGCTTGTTCTCACCCACAAAGCTCTCCACAGTGCAGCACCCCCCTACATCTCCAACCTCCTCTCTGTCTATCAGTCCACCCGTTCTCTATGCTCTGCAAGCGACTTTCGACTAACATCCACACTAATTCGAACCTCCCACTCCCGGATCCAAGACTTCTTCCGAGCTGCACCAACCCTCTGGAATGCTCTACCCCAAGAAGTTAGGACAAATCACAACTTACTCAGCTTCAGACGCACCCTAAAGACGCATCTTTTTAGGGTGGCCTATCACACTCCCTAATCAGATTCGATTCACATAGTCCCTCTACAACCTCTCACAACATAGCTCCACATCAAACTCCATGGCACCCAAAGGCATCTCGAGGCTCGGGCCCACTGGTCCAGGAAACCATTATCCAGCCCCATTTCCGTGAGATGGTTGGATTGTCATTGTAAATAAGCACTTGAACCTTGCCTCTCCCCCCATCTCATTGTAGATTGTAAGCTCTCACGAGCAGGGTTGTATTTTTTTTCCCTCTAAATATTGTATTTCTATAACTGTTACTTGTTTGTATATGATCCTCCTGAATTGTAAAGCGCTACGGAATATGTTGGCGCTATAGAAATAAAGATTATTATTATTATTATTATTATTTGTGAGGCTTCGGGCATTAGTGTACATGCAAAAAAACAAAATTTTTTACCAGGATCTCAAAACAGAATAAGTGTGAACAGGTGCAAGTCTATATATAGATATACACATACAAAAGGCAGCACTCTGTAAATGCTAAGATGTAATATCACTAAATAAAATAAATTTAGACCATACTACTGCTGTCTCCAATAGAGGCTGGTGGGTTCACATGAATTGGCAAATTTGAGCGCCGTGTGCCTTGATTTTATAAGTAAATTCTATATAGCAGAAATGTCGTTTATATCAAGAGGGAAATGTTTACTCCAATATACAAATTATCTCTCCAGGACAGGAGACAAACTCTAGCGCAGCGCCACCTATTGGAAGTAGCGATCCTAAAAGTTAAATGTGGATTTTTAACAATCCTTTACATATAACTAGGATATATATGCCAGATCAGAATCCCAATTTGCAGACACGGTGTTTCGGGGTGCTTGCCCCTCGTCAGTGCAAAGTATGGGGTGTCTGATCTGGCTCATGAGAAGCTTTGTGGGGACCACGGGGGAACATTATTCTCCTTATGGAGACTTTGCAAGCCAGTCTGGCTGCCAGTGAAGTAAGGGGACTTATAGCTGCTACGCCCCTCTGCAAAATATTCAAATTATCTCTCCAGGACAGGAGACAAACTCTAGCGCAGCGCCACCTATTGGAATCTATACTCCAATATAGTCACCTCTGTACAGACAATACAGGAGGGAAGTGTGTGCTCCAATATGGTCACCTCTGTACAGACAATACAGGAGAGAAGTGTGTGCTCCAATATTGTCACCATTGTACAGACAATACAGGAGAGAAGTGTGTGCTCCAATATTGTCACCATTGTACAGACAATACAGGAGAGAAGTGTGTGCTCCAATATTGTCACAATTGTACAGACAATGCAGGAGGAAAGTGTGTGCTCCAATATAGTCACATTTGTACAGACAATACACTAAGGAAGTATGTGCTTCAATATGTTTCAGAGATATTAGCAATGAAAGTATTGGCACATAATGAGTTAACTTTTTTGAAGTCCAAGTGGGTGTTGTTAGTTCATTTTCACTGGGGGAGTGTACTTCTTCTCCCTGTATGAGTTGCCCAATCATAAGCCAGCAGCAGCACACTAGAGAAAGAACACGCCCCCAACAGCTCAGGTTTCTTAGTGTGTGAGATGGAAGCATATAGAGCTGATCTCTGCCCTTCACCCCCTTTTTGCATGTCTGGGGTGAACAATGCCATAAATCCCAATCAGATAAGCTGAGTGATGATACATTGTGAGTCCAGTTCAACATCAAAAATTTGGTGAAAGCTCCTCTTTAAGAGCAAATATTGCTTAAAATTGTATATATAAACTTACCTGCAAAAAGCATCCGACCCATCAGCATTTCTGCTAATATGCATCCGGCCGCCCACATGTCAATGGCTTTGGTATAGTTATTAGGTGAGAGGAGAAGGCGAGGAGATCGATACCACTTAGTCACCAGCCCTTCTGAGAGATAACCCTGGAAGAAAATACATTAACATTTAACAGGGAGCTCCTGTTTTCACCTATTGAATTGTTTGGCCTAAATGGTTTAGCTGTAGTCTAGTTTTCTACAAGTTTATGTAGAAATTTTGCAGAGTGGTGAGGAAGAGCGCCGACTCCAGACATTTGCTTACAGCTACAGATAGTCTGATCTAAGAATTGGGAATAGAAGGTAAAAAAATTGATAATTGTTACACATGTACAGGTATGGCAGACAGAATATGCATACATCATACATTCTACAGTATGAGCAAGGAAATGTCGCCCTCTACTGGTCGCATAATGCAGACAGGAACTGAAAAGCAAAATGTGTGTTCCTCCAGAGAACAATTTGGAGAAGAGTGACAGTTGTGGCACAGTTGTCTAATATAAAAGACAGGGATGCTCAAGAGGGATGGTGTTTGCGCCAAGCCTTGAGAGAAGGAAGTTGTGTGACCTCGCGGCCCTTACTGCCATAGAAGCACTTGGGACTGAACCAAACCCCAGGAGAACCAGACTTCGCCAGTCAAGCACCAAAGACCAAATACCAATAAGCAGACTTGGCCGGTCCTGCACTGAAGACCGAATATCAAGAAGCAGACTTTGACAATCAAGCACCAAAGACCAAATACCAAGAACCAGACTTCGACAGTCAAGCACCGAAGACCGAATACCAAGAAGCAGACTTCGCCAGTTAAGCACCGAAGACCGAATACCAAGAACCAGACTTCGATAGTCAAGCACAGAAGACCGAATGCCGAGAAGCAGACTTCGCCGGTCAAGCACAGAAGACCAGATACTGAGAACCAGACTTCGACATCCAAGCATCAAAGACCAAATACCAAGAAGCAGACTTTGAAGGTAGAGCAAACAAGAACATATACCAAGAGCTATATTTTATCGATCAAGCACCGAAGACCAAATACCGAGAACCAGACTTTGACAGTCTAGTACCGAAGACCGAATACCAAGAAGCAAACTTCACCGGTCAAGAACCGAAGACCGAATACCAAGAGCTATACTTTGTCGGTCAAGCGCCGAAAACCCAATACTGAGGACCAGATACTGCAGGTCAAAGACCAAAGATCAAACACTGATTACCGGATCCAGAAGATAAAAGTGCCAAGTGAGCCTGACCGTTACTTCCAATTCGAACGTATGGTGCTATTTGAAGAAAGTTACTAACTAGTATTGAACTTCCGTCTTAACAAGTCTTGTTAAGTCCGTGTGCTGAATTACTTTGTTACTCCTAGTTATACCAACCAGTTAGGGGGAACTGGTGAACAGTTGAAGGTGGTTGATTTGCCTCCTGAAAGTCGTTTATATTGTGCTCGCTTTACCTCTTATTGCTACTAACTCTTTATTGCTAAAAAATAAATACTTGTGTTAAGTTTGTAAGTTATCACTGAGTCGCCTTTGCTGTGCTGTTGCCTTTTTGATATCTGTTTTATTCACATATAGGAGATTTTTATAATGTTTCTCACAGTTATGAAATGCAAATCAGCTCCCATGCTGCTTCTTCCCAAGTCATCGGTATCATCAATGTGTGCAAAAAGTTTTATATGGTGACATCCATTCTGGGAAGTGCTATCATCACACCAAACTACGCCTGATGAAGAGACCTGAGAAGTCTCGATAGATGCTATTTCTTACCATTTTTAGTGGTTTCATGTTTTTGGCGTGCTTGTCTGCCTATTCGATGTATTGTTTATCCTGTCTGCAGGTTTATAACTCCTTGAGGTGCTTCTGTCCCTAGGTGTGGGGGAGGGGGCCTGGGATCCACCTAAACTCTCTGCTTACCTGAGGGATTAGTGATTCAGTCTGGCTGAGCAGGAGAAGAGAGAATCAGTCTGTTTAAGATCTTGAAGAGAGAAGGATGAAGATTCATCCTCTGGGAGGGAAAAGCTGAGGCTGCGGCCAGCATGCCAGAGAGACTGTGAGAAACCCCCATTTGCCTGGAAAAGGACTGCTGGAGGATTGTGACTCATCCCCGGGACATTTATCCCATTACTGGACAATTTTATTCTCTGTGTGGTAGATTATTTGATGGACATTCTGTATTGCATGGAATAAATATGCTTTGGATTGTTCATCCATCTCTCGCTCTGTTGATTGTGTGATACTGGAGAAGGACCCCATCACAATAAGTAATGTAATGTATGTACACAGTGACTCCAGCAGAATAATGAGTGCAGCTCTGGAGTATAATACAGGATGTGACTCAGGATCAATAGAGGATAAGTAATGTAATGTATGTGCACAGTGACTGCACCAGCAGAATAGTGAGTGCACCTCTGGAGTATAATACAGGATATAACTCAGGATCAGTACAGGATAAGTAATGTAATGTATGTACACAGTGACTGCACCAGCAGAATAGTGAGTGCACCTCTGGAGTATAATACAGGATATAACTCAGGATCAGTACAGGATAAGTAATGTAATGTATGTACAAAGTGACAGCACCAGCAGAATAGTGAGTGCAGCTCTGAAGTATAATACAGGATGTAACTCAGGATCAGTACAGGATAAGTAATGTAATGTATGTACACAGTGACTGTACCAGAAGAATAGTGAGTGCAGCTCTGGAGTATAATACAGGAGGTAACTCAGGATCAGTACAGGATAAGTAATGTAATGTATGTACACAGTGACTGTACCAGAAGAATAGTGAGTGCAGCTCTGGAGTATAAGGTAACTCAGGATCAATACAGGGTAAATAATGTAATGTATGTACATATTGACTAAAGCAATGCAAGGTACAGAAAATAATCTTGTGACTAAAGTCTTATGATGAGACCTTTGCTTCCTCTGTGATTTCATAATCTAAGAGATAATCTTCGTCTAGGGGAAAAAATGATCCATCATCCGCAAGATCCTTTCAGACTTGAAGTCCATCTATGGGGCCTAGTAAGAACATAGTGAAGAAAAGATGAACCAATAAAATAATCTACCAAGAAAATGACCTAACCCTATTATTAGATGTACAAAGGTTTTGTACTCAGTTGACCTCAACTTAAGAACTCCACCACCTTGGATTGTGAGAATGTCAGAACGTCTGTTTTTGGTCACTTCACCAAACGTAATGTAATGAAAACACGTCAAAAAGTCCTATCACCCCTAAAATTGCACCAAACTACAGCTCTTCTCACAAAAAAAAGCTGTTACTTATCCAGAAAATGTCACCGCAAGCTGATATTTGTTTACTTATAATTTCTTCAAAAAGCAGCGAAATAAAGAAAACTGTGTAAATTTGACATCGTCATGATTTTTATTGCTGTTGTAAAAACAAAACCCAAAAAAACAATTTTTATTCTGTTTTTTTTTTACTCCAGTTATTGGATTTTTTTTTCCCTTTTACCAGTATATTGTATTCAATCCTATGGAAAGCTATCACTTAGGGTACATGTAACTTTCGATTAGTAGTAATGATACAGTAATTGTCATGGGGTGAACAATCCAAAGACCATTTATTCCAAACAAAATCAGATGGTCCATACAAATAATCCAACATACAGAGGGTAAAATAGTCCAGGAATACAGTCCAGTAATCGAAAAATGTCCAGGTCTCTCTGGGGAGCCGCAGCTTCTCCCACAGAGGATGAATCTTCCTGCTTCTCTCTTGAAGTTCTCAGACAGACCGAATAATCCCCCAGGTAAGCAGAGAGTTTGAGTGGATCCCAGACCCCCTCCCCCACACCTAAAGACAGAAGCAGTGCAGGGGGTTATAACCCTGCAGACAAGACAAATAATACATAGAATGGACAGAGCACCACGCCTAAAATACGAACCCACACAAAATTATACACAATCCACAATATCCCATCATGTACTTTAGGGAGGCAAAAAAAACGAAGTCCTGCTCAAAGGAAATATGAAGGCATATAGGAAAAAAAAGACTTAAAAATGTTTTATTTAATTGAATAGATTAAAATAGAAAGATGGTTGGTTACATAAAAATTAGACAGGGGTGATGTACCCCAAATTAGCCAGTAGATGGCGCCAGTACACAGCCAGGACAATATATTACATTATAGCAAGTACAAGTACCTTGTTCTTAGCGGTTAGGGTATAAGCATAATGCACAATACCAGACATAGAGTATTGATGAAAATCATACATAATAAAAGGTATTGGTAATTATATAGATAACTGATAAGTATAAAAGACAGCGCGAGGAGCTGTGCAAAACAGAATTAAGAAAATGGCAGGATGAAAATATCCATTATATCTGAGCTGATGCAGTGGTGCCACTTCCCCGACGCGCGTTTCGCCAAGAGTGCGTCATCTTGGGTGAGTGGATACTTAAGCTGCAATGCCCTGCACATGAGGTAAGAGACTAATCAGGAGAACTATACTACATTTCTAATGGGAGGTATTTACCAATATTATTACTACATATTGGGATAGGATCTTGGAGATGGGAATACCCCTTTAAAGGAACTTGTTAATGACACCTTTACCCAATTAGTTTATCCATAGAACAAAAGGAGACAGGGCAGCACTCACCGATAATCTGGGACTATTTTATTTTTCAATGCTGACAGGTGAAACGGACATGAGGGAATGCAGGGAGGGGAGCACGAGGACGACGGTACCGTTTCGCACCACTAGGGGTGCTTTCACGGGTCCATACCCGTTTTTTGTTTTTTTTTTGTTCTATGGATATACTTGTTTAAATTGGGCAATAGCACCTCGGTAAGGGACTTTGTTGGATCCATCAAGATCAGACAAAAGGCTTTCTGTGACATCTGACAAGCCAATGGATATTACCAAGGAAACTTCACACTGAACTGTGTTTGGTACGGAAATACTACACTACCTCCAGTATAGGTAAGCAGTGCGGTGCACATCCCTCTTTTATTTACCCAATTAGTTGTTGTAGATAATTCATTAGTGATGCAAGTTTGCAAAAGTCGACAAACATTGTCCAGGATACGAGGTATAGAAGCAACTATTAGAAATCGATCTCTGGAACAGATCGGTTGGATATGTGCTTGTATCAAAACATCTACACAATGGGTTTTTTAGAAAAAAGTCATGCCCTTTTAAAATTTGATGATCAGCTACCATCCTAGGTGGAACTTCCATTTAAAAGGACAGACTCAATCAAATCAAGCTCTTTTTAGAATGAAGCCATCTGCACAAAAGAAATGTTAATATGAAAGACAAACAAGAGAATACAGCAGCGCTCTGTAAGGACTAAAGGGCCTGTTACACGTGTCAATTTATCGTGCGTTCGCATGTGCGATCGCACCCGCCCCCATCATTTGTGCGTTACGGGCAATTTGTTGCCCGTGTCGCACAAACTCGGTAACCCCCGTCACACGTACTTACCTCCCAAACGACCTCGCTGTGGGCGGCGAACATCCTCTTTCTGAAGGGGGAGGGACGTTCGGCGTCACAGCGACGTCACACAGCGGCCACCCAATAGAAGCGGAGGGGCGGAGACGAGCGGGACGTAAACATCCCGCCCACCTCCTTCCTTCCGCATAGCCAGCGGCCGCAGGTAAGCTGCAGTTCATCGTTCCCAAGGTGTCACAAGGAGCGATGTGTGCTGCCTCGGGAACAATGAACAACCGGCACGCAGAAGGACGATCGATTTTTTGAAAATGAGCGACGTGTCAACAAGCAACGATAAGGTGAGTATTTTTGCTCGTTAACAATTGCTCGTAGCTGTCACACGCTATGATATGTCAAACGATGCCGGATGTGCGTCACTAACGACGTGACCCCGACGACATATCGTTAGATATATCGTAGCGTGTAATGGGGCCTTAAGACATATGCAAACATGAAATATATGAAATATAAACTGTTTTAATGCTATATGGGATATACTTGGAAAAATTAAGGTACTTTGCTCATAAACTGGCAAATTCATGTGAGCCCATCAACCACGGCAAGGTAAGTACCATTTTCCAAGTATTTTCCATATAGCATTAATGCACTTTAAATTTCATATATTCCATATTTGCATATATCTTAGCACTTACAGAGTTCTGCTGTATGTCACAATGACTATGGGATATCGGGGAACCGGGGCTCCTAGGCTGTCCCTCAAGCCAGGGGACCCTATGCTATCCCTATAATGTCAGGAATACTCCTAATGGTGGAGAGGCCTGAATCTCCTTCCTGGCCCTGCTCCTGACCAGTCCTGATCTGATTCCTCCTTCCCATCCTCCCAGGGCAGGACGGAACAGGAGTGTGATGAAACCCACAGATAAAGCCAGACAAGGGAAAAAAAAACAAAACTCTGTCACACAGCACGCACACACACAGGATAAGACAATCAGAGGTTCAGGAGGAAAACAAGAGCAGGAAGGAAGTTACAAAACAACAGGGGCATACTCCACAACCACACAAAGCAAAGAGCTCAATTTTAATCAGACAGTCTGGGACACCACACCTCACAGAGCAAAATAGAGTAAACTATAGCTGGTATGGGTGTAAGATTTCATCCAGCATAAATAGGAGGGGAGCAAATGTGATAGGCCTCCCCACAGCATGTGACCAAAGGAGCAAGCAGACCAGCAGAGATTAACGTCTTCTAGCCTGTCTATAAATCAGTACACAGCAGGTTGATGCCGGTGTCTGCCTGTGTTGATCCCAGACACCAGATAAATCAGACGGAGTGTCAGAATCTGCAATGTGAACAGAGCCCAATGCTGCCATGGCAGTCGCCGAAATGTACTCAAAATTCCCTGTGACACTGTATTCTTTTGTTTGTGTTTCGTGTAATCATAGCAGATGGTACCTGTCCACATGTGCTATGTTTTATTTGGAGATGCAGGACAGCTTTTTTCTTAGTTTTTGCACCATATATTGGAGGTATAGGAAGCCTCCTATTCTGATTGTGCTCTCCTCCCATCAGCCCCAGGGTGTTTTTTTAATTAATGCTGGATCTTACTTTCCCTTATATTTGTAGAATTTTAGTCCAGGAGAGGAATGAAATTAGGATAGGGTCCCATCAAAGAAAGGTCACCTTGCCGCGGTTGATGGGCTCACTTGAATTGGCCAATTTTTGAGCTAAAAACCTTAATTTTTCCAAGTATATTCCATATAGTATTAATGCAGTTTAAGTATCAACTTAGCGCTTACAGAGTGCTGCTCTATTCTTTTGTTTGTGCTTTGTGCTGTCATTGCATCTGGTACCTGTTCACACTTGCTATCTTTTGTTTTTTACAAAAGAAACAAAAGAAATGTGTTATTCACCAGTCCATTGGGACAAATGCATTTCATATGCTGGTTGTCACGATTCCTCTGTACAGAGCATCTTCCACACTAGGAGATGCTCTGCTGCGCTTTCCTGGACTACTGAGCTAGCAGTGACACGATTCCTCCGTGCAGAGCATCTTGCACATTAGGAGCTGCTCTGCTGTGGTTTCTAGAACCACTGAGCTGGCAGGTTGATTGACTTGCGCAGGATTCCAATTCTTGTTCTGGGAGGTGCTGATTACTCCGGTGTTCATTCTTCCTGGTAATTGCTCTGCTTCTTTACTGAGCATGCTCTCCCAGAACCTTGCCAGTCGTACAGTCTGGTTCTGGTGTTGTGCTATTGGCCTGTGTTTCTACATGTGTTCTGATCTTTGTTTCTTGTTTAACTCCTGTCTGCCCGCTCCCTGTTCCTATTGTGATCTCCTGGCTTTTGACCTCAGACCGTTTCCTGACCACGACTTTTATCCCTGAATCTATTACATGCTCTCAAGGAATTCTGACCCTCGGATTGTGACCTGATTACACTTCTGAGTACTCCCTTTATCCATACATGTCCTCCTGCTACTAGACCCCGGCTTTCCTGACTACTCTTCCATCTGTATTATACGTAATTAGTGACTTGCAATACACTGGTCAAGAGCAAAAAATAGCAATTAAAGTTGGTTCCAACTGGGTTCTCCACTGGTTGTATAATATTACACTTTTTCACCTTTGAACCCTTTCCCAGGGTTATTTCCCTTTTTTTTTTCATTTCATACCACAACTTATCGATGTGAAGATTAGATAATAGAGAGCGTTAACATTCCTGTAGTAGTAGTGACATCAGCCTTAATAGATTAGATATTTCAATTGTTCTAATCTCCGTCTCTCCGACACGGCGCGCGAGTGGAACGCATTATCTGGGAACGGATCCAATGACAGGCTCACTGTTATCATTAGCGCTGCTGAATCAGACCCTGCACAAGAGCAGCAGGGTGTTATCAAATTAGCCTAATGTTTTCAGTGTCCTCCGGTACAGATTTCATTTGCTGGCAGAAAATGTATGAAAACACCACGTTGCGTGATATTTTTAGATATTCGGATTCTGCTTTGTACTTGCAGGAGATAATATCAGGGAAACCTGAAAGGTGTAGCCATGATATCATTCATTTTGAGGTCATGTCATATAAGACAGATATGCTGTATGCCTTCATCATTGCAAGACTAAACATTAGGCTGAACCTGCTGATATTGGCCAACGGTCTAACGGGTGTGTAGCTCCAGACGATTTATTATTGGGGCAAAATATGCCTCCGGTAATTCCGATTTTGGACTGCCAATTGTATTGTCTCCTAGAGATAAGCCAACCCCAGAGATGTTTGGCAATGGCTTTCTCATATGTCACCAGCGCACTTCTGTATATAAGACCGATGACCAAGACCACTACTGGCCAAATGGTCTGCTGAACGATCCTTCATCTGACAGCCTTCTAATGCATTTAGCAGGTGTAACGCCGATGTCCCTACAAGGATGCCGACATACTCACCACCGTAGGTGAAATGCATCCTCCCCTGCCTCTCTATGGTTTTCCTTGAGCGTTCCTGCTGCCTCCTGCTCCCAGGGCCTACGCATGCCGCACAGGTCCCCTGGGAGCACACAGAGGGCATGCACATGACTTCTCTACTCCTAAAGGGTTAGCGCACTATTACCCATAAGTGCCTGTCACTCTATGGCTGAGAGGCACTAGGTACTTAAGGCATCGTCTCTTTAGGGGTGGTGCCTGAGCAACATGGTTAGGTAGTTAGTTACGGTCTTGCAAGCTAGTTGTCAGGTCCCGTGTTTCCTGTCTCCATTACTTGTCCCTATGTATGCCTTCCCATATCTGCCAGTACTTGCTAAACCCTCCATACATGCCTGCACCAGCCATCCTGCCTGCACCAGAGACTGTACCTGTGTGTACTTGAGCCCTGGGAATTCACTGCCACAGTCCGGGACTCTGCCCTGCTAGTGGCACCTGGAGTCTACCAGCAACCAAGCCAATCCTCACTATCACAGACTTTGGAAAATACTTGGTATGTGCTTAGTCAAGCCCGTCCCACAGCAAGGTAAGCCCGAGTCCCCCCTGTGGTCCAGTGGATCCACTGCTACTTGCCGCCTCAACATCGGAAAGACTTACAGGTATCATGGAGTGTACCAGATGAAACAGACTCTACTAAATGGACCAAAGAAAGCTAAGGAGAGAGTTGTCTCAGGAGATCAGAAAGAGAATTATAGACAAAAATGATGGTGGTAAGGTCTATAAGCCATCTCCAAACAATGTTCCTGTTACTACAGTTGCACACATTATTCAGCAGTTTAAGGACTATGGCACTTTAGCCTCCCTGGACTTTGCCGCAAGAGAAAAATTGATGACAAATTGAAGAGATGGTTAATATGAATGGCAACAAAAGAGCCCAGAATAACTTCTAAAGAGATTAGAGGTGAAGTCAAGCACATCCTCACCATCAGAGGCTCTGGCAAATACCCAGTAGATGATTAGTTAAGCCCCTCCCACAGACCTGTGGTTCAGTGGGTCCATTTCTGCTGGCCACAACCTTGGCGAGTGTAACAGTTTATGCAACCATGGATTCTGCTGACTTCGACTATGGCACCTTTCGCTTTCAGCACTTTACCAGGTGATGTCTCACATTCTGGACCAGCAGGATCAAAGTCTGTCGTTTCCGCGATCTGTGAACACCCATTTGAATGACCTGGGACCGGCTGTTTCATCCCTGTCCAGCCTAAAGCTCCAGCACTGACCATGTCTAGGCCTTGTCTGTCTGTCCCTCCCACGTCAGGGTAAGCCCAGGTTCATGCTATGGTCCAGTGGATCCACTCCTGGAATTCCTACTACCATCTAGTTATTTCTTCCGTGGTTTAGTTTTCCTCCTTATCACTTGTTGTCTGATTACTGTGTGTGAGTTTGCTGTGTGATAGAGTTTTAACGTCTCCTGCTTGTCTATCGCTGTTGGTGTTAACACGCTTATATCTTCCCCCCCTCCTAGGGAATGGAGCGAGGGGGTACTAGATCAGGGCTGATCAGGAGCAGGGTTAGGAAGGTGGCCCAGACATCATCACCATCAGTCATATCTCTGGGATCAGGGACAGCTGGGGCCACCCTAGCCTGAGGACCAGTTTAGGAGCCCTGGTCCCGTTATCCTCTGTCACCCCATGACATAGATATATCAAATTTGAATTTCGGCAAAATTGTTCAGTAATGATATAAACCTTCATAACCGTGAATTGCCGTTTTTCAGCAGAAGGCTGTTTGGCTCCTGTGATCACAGGACATCATAATCTGGTTGTCCTGCCTGGTATCTCCATAAAGCCATGGTTTTCTGCACTGAAGTCTTCACTAATAAGATCACCATACACTGACATCTCCTTTGTTCTGCAGTCAAGGGTAACGTGTGTCATTTAATTATCCTGTTCTGTCATTTTTCGTATTCTATATACTGCAATGGGGGAAGGGCAGTCGGTAGGACAGTGCTGGGGAAAATGAATGTTGCACCTTCCAGGACCCAATAGCTCCAAATATCAGCAAAAACGGTCAACACACTTACGATTATGTCTTTAAAGGGTTAACAAGATGCAAATGTCCACTCAAATCTAGAAAATGCAAAATCTTAAGAGAATTGATAATGGGCAGCGTTGCATGTGTATATTTCGAGCACATTTTCATTTGATTTGCTCTCAGTAAGAATTTCTAACGCCCTCATTGAATTGGATTCATCTGTGAGGACCTCAGGGGCTAACGCTGACCTCATCAATCAAGAGAAAACAGTAATAAAAGCCGATTGTAGGGCACAGAGTGTCCGCAGTGACCAGCCGAGCAACCACAAGACTTGATGAATGCTGATTCTCGGATGTTTGTTCCCCAGGCATTGTCCGGCCAAGCTGGCACTGGTCACCGCTGTACAAGCAGCCAAGAAAACGGGACATTCAATCTGCTGCTGTATTCAGGACAGACATGTTGAGATAGGGATTAGAGGGGTGTCTGAGTAAAGTTGTTTGTACTTTTCAGAAACGATCTTCCCTTGTAAAAAAAAATAATAAAACAGTGACAAAAGAACAGGGAGGGAGGCATAAAAAGGGGCAATACGGTATGTTATCATTTGTGGGTCTCAGAAAAAGACGATTGAGTGATGTCATCATTTGGGGTCTAAGAAAAAGACGGTAAGAAAAGGGAGATTAAGTGATGTCATCATTTGGAGGAATAAAAAGGGTAATTAAGTTATGTCATCATTTTGGGAAATAAGAGAAAGGCAATTAATTATGTGATATCATTCGGAAGTGTAAGGGGTACTTTGCACGTTGCGACATCACTACTGTGATATCGTCGGGGTCAAATCGAAAGTGACGCACATCCGGCACCGGTAACGACGTCGCAACGTGTAAAGCCTAGCAGAGAAGATGAATGAGCGTGAAACAGTCAAAAATTGCTGATCTGTGTCACATCGTTCATTTTCATAATGTCGGTGCGTGCGCAGGTACGATGTTGTTTGTCATTCCTGCAGCTCCATACATTGCTGTGTGTGAAGCCGCAGAACCGACAAACATCTCCTCACCTGCGCCCGCCGTCCACCGGCAATGCGGAAGGGAGAAGGTGGGCGGGATGTTTACATCCCGCTCATCTCTGCCCCTTCGCTTCTATTGGCCGCCTGCCGTGTGACGTCGCTGTGACGCCGCACAAGCCGCCCCCTTAGGAAGGAGGCGGGTCGCCGGCCAGAGCGACGTCGCATGGCAGGTAAGTGCGTGTGAAGCTGCCGTAGCGATAATGTTCGCTACGGAAGCTATCACAAGATATCGCATGTGCGACGGGGGCGGGGACTATCGCGCTCGGCATCGCTAGCATCGGCTAGCGATGTTGCAGCGTGCAAAGTACTCCTAAGAAAAGGGAGATCAAGAGATGTCATTATTTGGTGGCATAAGAAAAGGGAGATCAAGCGATGTCATCATTTGGAAGTATAGGAAAAGGGAGATCAAGCGTTGTCATCATTTGGAAGTGTAGGAAAAGAGAGATCAAGTGATGTCATCATTTGGAAGTGTAGGAAAAGAGAGATCAAGTGATGTCATCATTTGGGGAATAAGAGAACGGTAATTAAGTGACGTCATCATTTGGAGGCATAAGAAAAGGGAGATCAAGAGATATCATAATTTGTGGGAATAAAAAAGTAATTCAGTCATGTCATCATTTGGGGAACTTAGAAAAAGGCAATTAAGTGATATCATTTGGAGGTGTAAAAAAAGGGAGATCACGTAATATCATCATTTGCGGGAATAAAAGAAAGGCGAAAAAGTGATCCCATCATTTGGAGGCATAAGAAAAGGGAGATCAACTGATGTTACATTTCGTGTGATTTAAAATTTCCAATCAAAGACTCTGAGGTCTTGTCAATTAAGTCAGTGGATTTCAGCACAAAAAAAATAAATCTAAAAGCCTCAGGAATTATTCCTAAATATTCCACAATGGCTGCAGTTAAGTTGGATTTCTTTGTGATTCAGAACACAGGAGCAGAGAGAACAAGTAACACGTGAGCCGTGTTCTGCTGATTACATGCTTTTATTGTGAATTATGTGCAGTGATGTTCCTCGCTTTGCACATTATCCTGAAAATTGTGTCATCTTAGAAAAATATGACTGCGGGAGGGAAAGATGAAAAAATGTGCACAAAGCAGAGGAAATATCCGTGTCCTGCTCAACCCTTAAGCGCACTTTACACGCTGCAATTAATCGTGCGATCGCACCCACACCCATCGTTTGTGCGGCACGGGCAATTTGTTGCCCGTGTCGCACAATGCTGTAACCCCCCGTCACACGTACTTACCTTCCAAACGACCTCGCTGTGGGCGGCGAACATCCATTTCCTGAAGGGGGAGGGACGTTCGGCGTCACAGCAACGTCACACAGCGGCCGCTCAATGGAAGCGGAGGGGCAGAGATGAGCGGGACGTAAACATCCCGCCCACCTCCTTCCTTCCGCATTGCCGGCGGGACGCAGGTAAGCTGTGTTCATCGTTCCCGGGGTATCACACAGAGCGACGTGTGCTGTCTCGGGAACAATGAACAACCGGACGCTCGATTTTTTGAAAATGAGCGACATGTCAACGATGAACGAGAAGGTGAGTATTTCTGCTCGTTCATAGCTGTCACACGCTACGATATCACTAACGGGGCCGGAAGTGCGTCGCTTACGACGTGACCCCACCGACATCTCATTAGATATATCGTAGCGCATAAAGCCCGCTTTATACTATAATTGTACTATTCACTTCAATAGATAAATTGTTATAACATATCAGAAACCCTCATTTTCTTGATTTGTTGTAACGTAATTAAAAATATCTTATCTTTTTAGCTGCCCTTCCTCTCCTATCCCTGCTTCTGCCATCATCTCCCTGGCTTCTTCTCTCCTCTTATTTGGGGTCTCCTCCTTTCTTTCACCTCCTCCCTAGCTACTTCTCATTTCTCAAACCCTTAAATGCCCCTCCTCCTAGGCTGTTTTCTCTCCTCCTCCTTTATTCTTTGGCTTTTTTTCTTTATTTTAGGGTCCATCCTTCCCCCACAAATATTAATTGATCGCCTCCTCCTTGACTGCTCCTCGCCTACTCCTTGGATTTTCTACTATACTTCTCATGTGGCGCCCCTGAGGCTCCAGTCGCCAAAGAAGTAAAGCACCTCAGCCAGATGTGTGTTATTCCATTCCCGGGGGGTAAGGAGGAGGCTACAGCTCGTTGCACACACACACACACACACACACACACACACACACACACACACACATACGCACTCTTTATTTAGCTACACTCCATCAGGCCATGGTTTATCTGTACAAGCCAGTTTGGAGGTGGGGTTTAGTTAGTGGGAATAGACTGTGGAACATTAGGCAGAAGGAAAGTAAAACTAACAGAAAGAGTCAGGGGGGAGTCAGGAAGCAGGAGCGGAGGAGAACGGACCTGTGGTCTGTAGCTGTAGCAGCTCGACCCAGGATCAGGAGAGAAGGAGTCCTAGAATCCATGGGAGGTGCACCATACATCCGTGGCCTCGATCCACAGACGGAAAACTGGAGTGGAGGGACTTGACCGCATCGAGGCACCGGTCCCTAGACTAGTGGAGAATAGCCAACGTGCTCAACTAGTAAACCAGAGGCTAAAGGTTACTGCAAGTACCAAAGCCGCATCTGTGACGCCCTGGGCAAGCCAGGGGTCACAGGTCACAACACCACACACACCCCACATTCCCTGCAGGAACACCAAGGTCAAAACACAAATCCTTGTTGCCTTCCTCCAGGGGCTGGTGTCCATCCCAGGGGGTGGGCCAGGCGGTTGGCTCCACCCACCGAGGAGTTCACAGCCCTGGAGGCGGGAAAACCAGGCAGATCAGTTAGGGAAGTGAAGGAGTAAACAGTGAAGAGTGAAGTGGTAGAGGAGCAAGAGAGGAAGGAGTAAACAGTGACAGTTGAGAAAGCCTGAAGTTAGTCCGGGTGTGTGCCCCGGACTGAGACAGCAAATTTGGCAGACGGCGGTGACCGTCTGCAGGAGAGGCTACTTGGAGGTTGCCGAAAGGACCGTGGACGGGTGGTGGCCCAGCGGTACCGGAGTGGTATACGAAGAGAAGCCAGCACCATTGGCAGGGGCCTTTCGGATCCCGGCAAGGCTTGGAGTCGCCGTAATTTGCCAAATCCGTCAGTGAAGGGGACCTCCGGGTCTCCCAACAATCAAGTCCCGATTGAAGGCAACAGTCCAACCGTTAGAGAGAGACACCGCCACCGCCAGGGCACCAGTTTCTCAGGGCCAGCGCCTGCGGGCAAGAGAGGGGCTCCTCCGGCTCCTATCCAAGCTGGGGAGCGGGTTACCGGTGGGAACCCATCGCTACCAAAGAACCGTACTTAGGTGCAGGGAAGTGACCGTCACCGCTAACTGCAGGGAACATCAGCACCGTAGCCGTCCGAGGGACCCGTCCAACCAGCCGTTTGTTTACCGTGAACTGTGTCATCATCCTTGGGCTGAGTGAGTACCTCCGTGCCGGGCGGCACAGCCCTACCCCTGCGTCCCTGCACCTTCACAGGCCCCATAACCCGCCTGTCCACCATCCCAACCCCATCACTGGGCCCCGGGACCACCAAACCCCCTACCCACGGAGGGGTCAATCTACAACTCGCTGCTCCCTGTCACCGCTCCCGGGATTCCCATACAGAGCAGCGGTGGTGTCCCTACCATCACCACAACCGTGGGTGGCGTCACGGACAATAAACTATCCCAAAAACCAAACCCCTTTCACTCACGGGCGAGGAGCGCCGCTCGAGTCCCCGGGATCCGGCCCATCGCTCGAGCCACCGAGCACCAGCAGGCCGCAGCAGGAGCGGCAGCCGGACCCGAGCAGTGGGAGAGCGCAGCGTCCCCTCCTCCGCCCGCGACAACTTGGCGTCACGAACAGGATCTTACCGCTCTGCCGTTGGGTAGAGGTGCGCCTTTTGACCGCCGGAGGTGTCCGCCCGGAAAATTTCAGAAGCCGCCATCTTTGGCGCGAAGAGTTCCCGCTCGAGCGTCTTCTCGAGTAGCAGAGGCGCAAAGGCCAAAACCCCGCCCCGATAGAGGAGGGGCCGGAAAGAGGCTAAGGGAGACGGATATCAGCACCGCGACCGGGGGTCCGGAGAGAGTGCCGTTGATGGAGGAGGAGGTCCCAAGTGCGCTGCCTCCGCCGCCGTTCCCAGCGGCTGTCAGTGGTTTGGGGTTGAACTGCCAATGGAAGGAGAACCCCATGTACCGCTCGGTCCCTGAGTGGGCCGACCCCCTGCGGTGGTAGCCGCTTCCAGGGCAGCGGAGTCCCGCTGCAGTAGTCCCCGTGGGGACCATTGAAAAATTGTTTGCATAGGGAACTCCCTATGGACAAGCCCATGAACTTGCAGGGCAACCACAAACGTTAAGTGGCTTGTAAATAAAAATGTTTCTGTTGCAGCACCGTTACCGCCTCCGGAGAGGCAGGTTGGAGGGAGGGCCCGCAGTAGAGTAGGCTGGGGCCCAGCCACCACAGGAACCGGTGGCTACCCTCTGGAGGGGAAGGACAGATCCCGCTCGGGTAACTTGGTTCAGGACTGGGGTCAAGGGGTGCTGCCTGTTTTTTAGGGGCAGCATCAGGGCCAGGTTACTTGGGTGGGAGAGAGCGGCAGCCGCAACCGTTACCGTAAGGTTTAAGAAATGTGCCTCCCGATGTGGGATGATGTTCTTTTACTTGTATTGTGTCTTTTTTTATTATCTTTCCAGAAAAAAAAAAAAGAGGAAAATAAAACCGGTGTTGGACGGGCAGCCCGAGGACGGTCTGTGTTTTGCTAAGGGGGAATGTGACGCCCTGGGCAAGCCAGGGGTCACAGGTCACAACACCACACACACCCCACATTCCCTGCAGGAACACCAAGGTCAAAACACAAATCCTTGTTGCCTTCCTCCAGGGGCTGGTGTCCACACCAGGGGGTGGGCCAGGCGGTTGGCTCCACCCACCGAGGAGTTCACAGCCCTGGAGGCGGGAAAACCAGGCAGATCAGTTAGGGAAGTGAAGGAGTAAACAGTGAAGAGTGAAGTGGTAGAGGAGCAAGAGAGGAAGGAGTAAACAGTGACAGTTGAGAAAGCCTGAAGTTAGTCCGGGTGTGTGCCCCGGACTGAGACAGCAAGGTTGGCAGACGGCGGTGACCGTCTGCAGGAGAGGCAACTTGGAGGTTGCCGAAAGGACCGTGGACGGGTGGTGGCCCGGCGGTACCGGAGCGGTATATGAAGAGAAGCCAGCACCATTGGCAGGGGCCTTTCGGATCCCGGCAAGGCTTGGAGTCGCCGTAATTTGCCAAATCCGTCAGTGAAGGGGACCTCCGGGTCTCCCAACAATCAAGTCCCGATTGAAGGCAACAGTCCAACCGTTAGAGAGAGACACCGCCACCGCCAGGGCACCAGTTTCTCAGGGCCAGCGCCTGCGGGCAAGAAAGGGGCTCCTCCGGCTCCTATCCAAGCTGGGGAGTGGGTTACCGGTGGGAACCCATCGCTACCAAAGAACCGTACTTAGGTGCAGGGAAGTGACCGTCACCGCTAACTGCAGGGAACATCAGCACCGTAGCCGTCCGAGGGACCCGTCCAACCAGCCGTTTGTTTACCGTGAACTGTGTCATCATCCTTGGGCTGAGTGAGTACCTCCGTGCCGGGCGGCACAGCGCTACCCCTGCGTCCCTGCACCTCCACAGGCCCCAAAACCCGCCTGTCCACCATCCCAACCCCATCACTGGGCCCCGGGACCACCAAACCCCCTACCCACGGAGGGGTCAATCAACAACTCGCTGCTCCCTGTCACCGCTCCCGGGATTCCCATACAGAGCAGCGGTGGTGTCCCTACCATCACCACAACCGTGGGTGGCGTCACGGACAATAAACTATCCCAAAAACCAAACCCCTTTCACTCACGGGCGAGGAGCGCCGCTCGAGTCCCCGGGATCCGGCCCATCGCTCGAGCCACCGAGCAGCAGCAGGCCGCAGCAGGAGCGGCAGCCGGACCCGAGCAGTGGGAGAGCGCAGCGTCCCCTCCTCCGCCCGCGACACATCCACAGACATCCAGTGAAAAGGTGACCACATAGGACCAAGGGACAAGGCAGGAAAGCCACTTATAAAAAGGATCTGCGGACACCGGCTCGGGACTCAGTGTGTGCAGGCGCGGGGCAGGCAGGAGAGGCAGTGCAGGAAGACGGCCAGGAAAGGAACACAGAAGGGTGTACTGAATAGTGCCTCCGAACTATCCGGGGATCAGCTGGGGCCCATCACAGCTGGATCCAGCACTCCAAAGGCAGCACTTGACCGGTCGTGATAACTTGGAACTTCCAAACAGTGAGTAAAAATCTTGAGACTGCACCCCTGTGTTGCCTCCGGCCCTGCACCCTGCCATTACCTCCATCATTTGTAAAGACTACTACTCAAAACAGCCCTGGGGCCCAGCTCTACTTATGGAGAGTGATACCAAATCAGCTGTGTCACCATCTGCCCCTGCGGTCCTATCCCGCAGCGTCGGCTATAAGTGGCTGAGTACCACAGGTAGCGTCACAAAATATTATCCCCTGTAAATAATCACCACCACCATTTAAAACGACACCGCCGGGGTCACAGAACCGGGCCTTGCCGCTGTGACATCCATCCAGGACAGAACCGGCCCGGTAACGAGTGCCCCACGGTCCTGGTAGGCATGTCACTCACTCTATTACTACTCCCACTCTATCCTAATTTATCTTTCTCTCTTTCTGCTCACTGTTGTGTCACTAGGAGAGTTTTGCAAGCATCGCCAATTATCATGGCGACGTCAGGATTTGTGGAAACCACAGATTTTAGCACTCTGTGTGCTAACTTCTCTGGTGTCTGTGATCAGCGCAGGGAGACACAGGCATCGACTCACAGGCTAAGGCAGGCTAGCAAGAGTTAATCTCTGCTGGGCTGCTTGTTAGTCACTCTGATCACATGCTGTTTGGGAGCCAGTCACATTCGCTCACTCTCCTATATATGCTGGTTGGACTATCATACCATTTATGCCAGCTATAGTTTACCTATACTGGTCTGGTGGAATGTTATGATCCAGACTTACTGGTGGTTGTTGTGCATTATTGCTGTAAGTGGTTATAGTGTTACCTTTTCTTCTCTTTTTTTGTTGCTGCCTTCCTGCTCTTGCTTTTCTCCTTCATTTCTTACTGTTTGTTCTTGTGAGTTTGCAGTGTATCTTAGTTTTGATTTTACCCTGTATGTCTTAATCTCTGTTTCTATCAGACTCCTGCCCCTTTCCTCCCTGATAGGGAAGGTAACTAATGAAATCTGGTCAGAAGAATAGTAAGGCACTGGACTCTGGCATCTCCAACTTCAGGGGTGATCCAGAGATTAGAGATAGCCTAGGGTCTCCTAGCGTGAGGGAGAGTATTGCAGCCCCTGTCCCTTGCTATCCTGCAAATGTGCCGCCCCCGTGTCAGCAGCCGTCGCTGCTCGGATCCGGACCTCCTAAGGGGGTGGCTCGAGGGTCTCCGGACCCGGGGGTCTCGCGGACACGCCGAATAAAAGGGGGGACGTAGATGTACGGGCTAGGCCGTATTAAGTTCGCCACCCACGGTGTGTGGTGAAGTGGGACACCACCGCTGCTATTGTGGGGCACCCGGGGGAGATGTAGTGGCAGCTGGATGTTAACCCCTCCGTGGGTAGGGATGGTTGCCCTGGGACCCAGTGTCTTTGTGCAGTGTATAGCGACAGCAGAGGACTGTTTTGGTTACTCACAGTAAAATGAACCACACGAGTCTCTGGTAAACCAAGGTGCTGGTGGCTGACCGCCGCGGTCGGTTGCATTCAGGTCCCCCACCCGGGCTGGTGGTCTCTACCCTTTTCCTCTGCACTGACTTTGTGTAAGGCCCCCTTCACACGTCCGTGAAACACGTGCGTGTTTGTTCCGTTTCCGTATATACCGGAGACACGGACAAACATGCACCAATGTTAATCTATGATTGTGGTTACACGTGCGTTATTTCATTATGTCCATGTGTGCGTGTCCGTGATCCGTATGTGTTTGCGTTTTGCACGGATGCATGTCCGTTATCTGCACGGAGCACGCACACGTGGACACAATGAAAGTCTATGGGTATGTGCACACACGTTAGTAAACACGTATGCATATACCTATAGTCCGTGTCCGTTTGGTGTTTTTATTTCTAGTGATGTCGGCCATTCTTTCTATTTCTGTGTATGTCGGTCAATCTCCCTGAGTCTGTCGGTCTGTCTCTCTGTCGGTCTTTCTGTCTGTCTGTCCCTCTCTCACAGTCTGTTGGTCAGTTTCCCCCCCTCTCTCATACTCACCGTTCCCCGATCACCGGCGCGGCGCTGCACGGCATTCACACTGCTGCAGCGGCTTTTACTATTTTGAAAAAGCCGGCCGCTCATTAAACAATCTCGTATTCCCTGCTTTCCCCGCCCACAGGCGCCTATGATTGGTTGCAGTGAGACACGCCCCCACGCTGAGTGACAGCTGTCTCACTGCACCCAATCACAGCAGCCGGTGGGCGTGTCTATACTGTGCAGTGAAATAAATAAATAAATAATTAAAAAAAACGGCGTGCGGTCCCCCCAATTTCAATACCAGCCAGATAAAGCCATACGGCTGAAGGCTGGTATTCTCAGGATGGGGAGCCACACGTTATGGGGAGCCCCCCACCCTAACAATATCAGTCAGCAGCCGCCCAGAATTGCCGCATACATTATATGCGACAGTTCTGGGGCTGTACCCGGCTCTTCCCGATTTGCCCTGGTGCTTTGGCAAATCGGGGTAATAAGGAGTTAATGGCAGCCCATAGCTGCCACTAAATCCTAGATTAATCATGTCAGGCGTCTCCCCGAGATTCCTTCCATGATTAATCTGTAAATTACAGTAAATAAACACACACACACGAAAAAATCCTTTATTAGAAATAAAAAACACAAACATATACCCTGGTTCAACAATTTAATCAGCCCGAAAAAGCCCTCCATATCCGGCGTAATCCAGGATGGTCCAGCGTCGCTTCCAGCTCTGCTGCATGGAGGTGACAGGAGCTGCAGCACACACAGCCGCTCCTGTCAGCTCCACGCGGCAAATGAAGAGTGCCGCGCGATCAGCTGAGCTGTCACTGAGGTTGCCCGCTGTCACTGGATCCTCTCGGGGAGACGCCTGACATGATTAATCTAGAATTTAGTGGCAGCTATGGGCTGACATTAACCCCTTATTACCCCGATTTGCCAAAGCACCAGGGCAAATCGGGAAGAGCCGGGTACAGCCCCAGAACTGTCGCATATAATGTATGCGGCAATTCTAGGCGGCTGCTGACTGATATTGTTAGGGTGGGGGGCTCCCCATAACGTGGAGCTCCCCATCCTGAGAATACCAGCCTTCAGTCGTATGGCTTTATCTGGCTGGTATTGAAATTGGGGGGGACCGCACGCCGTTTTTTTTAATTATTTATTTATTTATTTTACTGCACAGTATAGACACGCCCACCGGCTGCTGTGGTTGGGTGCAGTGAGACAGCTGTCACTCAACGTGGGGGCGTGTCTCACTGCAACCAATCATAGGTGCCGGTGGGCGGGGAAAGCAGGGAATACTAGACTGTTTAATGAGCGGCCGGCTTTTTCAAAATAGTAAAAGCCGCCGCAGCAGTGTGAATGCCGTGCAGCGCCGCGCCGGTGATCGGGGATCGGTGAGTATGAGAGAGGGGGGGAAACTTCAGTCACTCGGGGATTAGCGGTCACCGGTGAATCCTTCACAGGTGACCGCTAATCAGTACTCGACACAGACAGAGCCGCGGTATGAGGATGAAGTCGGGTGAAGTTCACCCGAGTTCATTCTCATCGCGCAACTCTGTCGGCTATCAGCCGACATTTATAAACGACATTGTGCATCACAAACACGGACATTCCACGTACACATACACGTTAATTCCACACGCACACACGGACGTTCTACACACAAACACGGCTAGCATACGCAATTCACACAGATGCCACACGGACCATAAAAACGGACACAAAATCGGGATACGGACCCGAAAAACGGCCCGTAACACACGTGCGTGTTTTTCACGGAAGTGTGAAGGGGGCCTAAGGTGGACTGCCTGGTCTGGAACTCAGGAGTCCGCTCCCGGCCGGATGTGGCCTAAGGAGCCGTGCCCGCAGACGCTGGCCCATTGGGTTCTATGGGCCCTGGCGGTGGCCTCCTATCCCTATCAGTGGGCTGTTGTCTTCTATGAGGGACTTTGGGTGGGACAGGACATATGATCCTGGCCTCAATCGGTTAATTAGCTAGGCCGCTGGTTTCGGTCCTGGCTTCAGGGTCCGAGTACCCCCTTTGTGTGCTACGGTTTCCGGGTCGGTTCCCCATGTCGGTAGCGGCGGGCTACAACCCTTTCCCAGTCCACCTCGGTTCTGCTGAGCCGTCTTCCCGTCTCCTGCTGACGGAGACCACCATCTGCCACCTAGCCAAAGGCACCAGGGCTCCTACCCTGGCATCATTCAATTTGAGCTTCTCCTCTTGCTGGGACTACACCTAGCTCCAGCCCACACTCCTCTCAACTTGAACTACAAACTTATCCACTTGTTTTCCCGCCCCGGGCTGTCTAGAGCTCTGGGTGGGAGTGTCCCAACCACCTGGTCACGCCCACTGGTGTGTCTGTCTTTCCCTAAGGAGAGGTGACTAGGGTTTCAGGTAGGCTGTGTGTTTTCTAAGTGAGGGAAGGTGTTATGCGGGGCCTATCTGTGACTACCTGGTTTTGCCAGGGTGTCACACAATCACATCTTGGTATTATAGCTGGCTTCACTTTCACTACATTTCAGCATGGACCCGGTTGCTGCACTAGCAAAACAATTGCAGACCTTGTCTCTTCAGGTGGTTGAGTTAAGAGGGGTTTTATAGCAGCAATCTCAGCACAATATGTCTTGGTCTCTGGATCATCAGAGCCCAAGATGCCTCTACCAGAAAGATTTTCTGAGGATCGCAGCCAGTGAGGGACAGTATAGGAACCCCCTGTTCCTTGCTTTCCTGCAGTCACATCACGACAGGTTGCTTCCTCTGTCTTCATTCCTTGCTGTGTTTCTTCAAAAATACTAGGTACTTCTCTCTTTCTCCTCATCTGTAAATGATTTTCCCCTGTGGTTGCACATTTTGCCCCTCTTGTTTTCTCCATTTCTCTATACCCTTTATTTTCTCAATCTCTTGGCTTATTCCTTCCAGATCCATTACTCTTCTCTCTTATATTGTCTACAATCCCCATTTCTCCTCCTCCTTATCATCAATTTGTCCACATTTGCAGCTTCTTTTTTTGTGTCAAAAAATAATATAAAACAGCAGTTTCTTATTTTCGGGGAAACGAGGTAGTCTGTCCAGTGGCTGTATAATGTGGTCAGATGAGTCTCTAATTTATATTACAGGTCCTGTTCTGAGGCCACAGGCACTGTACACTCTGTATCCCATCTTTACAGAAAAAAACACAGAAATGTAGAAATTTTTGCAAATTTCTTAAGCAAGAAAAACTGAAATATCACATGGTCATAAGTATTCAGCCCCTTTGCTCAGACACTCATATGTAAGTCACATGCTGTCCATTTCCTTGTGATCCTCCTTGAGATGGTTCTACTCCTTCATTGGAGTCCAGCTGTGTGTAATTAAACTGATAGGACTTGATTTGGAAAGGCGCACACCTGTCTATATAAGACCTCACAGCTCACAGTGCATGTCACACCAAATGAGAATCGTGAGGTCAAAGGAACTGCCCAAGGATAGAATTGTGGCAAGGCACAAATCTGGCCAAGGTTACAAAAGAATGTCTGCAATACTCAAGGTTTCCAAGAGCACAGTAGCCTCCATAATCCTTAAATGGAAGAAGTTTGAGACCACCAGAACTCCTCCTAGACCTGGCCGTCCAGCCAAACTGAGCAATCGTGGGAGAAGAGCCTTGGTGAGAGGTAAAGAAGAACGCCAAGATCACTGTGGCTGAGCTCCAGAGATGGTGTAGGGAGATGGGTGAAAGTTACACAAAGTCAACTATCACTGCAGCCTCCACCAGTCGGGCCTTTATGGCACAACAGAAGCCTCTCCTCAGTGCAAAACATATGAAAGCCCACATAGAGTTTGCAAAAAAAACACATGAAGGACTCCCAGACTATGAGAAATAAGATTCTCTGGTCTGATGAGACAAAGAACTTTTTGGTGATAATTCTATGCGTTATGTGTGGAAAAAAACAAGCACTGCTCATCACCTTCCTAAAACAATCCCAACAGTGAAACATGGTGGCAGCAGCATCATGCTATGGAGGTGTTTTTCAGCTGCAGGGACAAGATGACTGGTTGCAATTGAAGGAAAGATGAATGCGGCCAAATATAGAGATATCTTGGAAGAAAACCTCTTCCAGAGTGCTCTGGACCTCAGACTTGGCCAAAGGTTTACCTTCCAACAAGAAATAGCAAGAAGAGGAGATAAAAACTCCCCCAAAAATGTATTATAAAATGTACTCACAGCAAAAAAGGGCAACCAGTCCAGTTAGCCCAGGCCAACACATCTAATGCACAAACAGGATGCAGACAAGCCTCTCAACATGATGGACACTTCACAGGTGCAAGGTAAATTGCACACTAGTGGCGCGCATAGGGCACTGTTCACACTTTTATGCTCATGGTGTCCAGCCAGCAACCTATTACCACGCCCTTACTATTAGATTAGGCGGGTTACCCGGACACTACTCACTGCAGCACGTAAGGGACACCCCGCATAATCAAAGTGCAAAAAATACATACAAAATATATGTGAGGTATTAGTTTGTAAATTGGCCAATGTACGTAAGCCCACAATCCTCATCACGGATCCTCACGCTTGCGGGTCCCTACGCTGATAAATATCAAAAAATAGCAACAAGAAGAGGAGATAAAAACTCCCCCAAAAATATATTACACCTACATTATTAATGTATGACACCATGCGCATAAAAGTATGAACAGTGCCCTATGCGCGCCACTAGTGTGCAATTTACCTTGCACCTGTGAAGTGTCCATCATGTTGAGAGGCTTGTCTGCATCCTGTTTGTGCATTAGATGTGTTGGCCTGGGCTAACTGGACTGGTTGCCCGTTTTTGCTGTGATTACCTTCCAACAAGACAATGAACCTAAGCACACAGCTAAAAGGAGTGGCTTCAAAACAACTCTGTGACTTTTCTTGACCGGCCCAGCCACAGCCCTGACCTAAACCCAATTGAGCATCTCTGGAGAGACCTGAAAATGGCTGTCCACCAACGTTCACCATCCAACCTGACGGAACTGGAGAGGATCTGCAAGGAAGTATGGCAGAGGATCCCCAAATCCAGGGGTGAAAAACTTGTTGCATCATTTCCAAGAATACTCATGGCTGTACTAGCTCAAAAAGGAGGGTGCTTCTACCCAATACTGAGCAAAGGGTCTGAATACTTATGACCATGTGATATTTCAGTTTTTCTTGTTTAATATATGTGTAAAAATGTCTTCATTTCTGTTTTTTCTGTCAAGATGGGGGATGGGGTGCAGAGTGTACATTAATGAGAAAAGAATGAACATTTTTTGAATTTATCAAATGGCTGCAATGAAACAAAGAGTGCAAAATTTAAAGGGGTCTGAATACTTTCTGTGCCCACTGTATGTAATACCTGCAAAGAGTAGTTTGAGAAGTTTCCTAAATAAAAAAAAAAATCCCAATAAAAGGTTTTACAAGAAGGTTTCAAGGCTGAGATAAAATTTGCAGCCACTCACGCGAACCACAACCCAATCCTCATCTGCACTGAGCAGAACAATGGGATGATACGAGGGTTCATCAGGCTGGATAAAGACATTTTCTTCAATATCTTCTGCTACAGTAAACATGAAAAGTAAACCTGAGCGATTCTGGAGTTTTCACATAAACTATACGTCTTTGTATCAATAGAGCTCAATTAGGCCAGTGAAACGCGTCTGAGGATATAGGCCAAGACATAATCCTTACATAATTCCAGATTTCTAGTTTAATCTTCTTCATACAGGATTTCTTATTATTGATGGGCAAAAGAAATATAAAAGTGAAACACTAATCCGTGTAAATCCTTATGATAAAAAAAGGATCAATATACTTAATAAAAAAAAAGGCAAACCTCAGCTGAAAAATCTGAAAATTGACTTTTGGTTGGAGAGATCAATCACCTTCTAAAGCTTTCTTAACTCTTGAATGCAGGGCACATTTACCAACTCTATCGGCATGTCTGGCTACGGGAAAAAAAAGACCCCCAGACTTCAGAAGGCGTTGTCAAATTTCCTGAGCACTGCAGAAGTCTCTCGAATAACATAGATCCCAATCGTTTTCTCTCTCGTAAGGCCAAGCTCTAGCACCCAGAGGGACATTCAGGGGCAAAATGAGGCATGAACTGCGTTTAAGAAAGGGAGGAAATTATACAAACAAAAATGTCCAACCTCACAGGAATCATTTTTGAAAAGTTGGCAAGTATGATGTAGGGGGAAAAGTGGAGCTCCTCAGAAGTATCTGGGAACTACAAGGAGACAACGGCTGTAATGGTGTCCACTCCACACACCCAACAGCCAATTGAAGAGAATAAAGGGGGCTTTACACGCTATGACATCGCTAATGCGAACCGCACGCCGTTTTTTTTAATTATTTAATTATTTATTTCACTGCACAGTATAGACCCGCCCACCGGCTGCTGTGATTGGGTGCAGTGAGACACCTGTCACTCAGCGTTGGGGCGTGTCTCACTGCAACCAATCATAGGCGCCTGTGGGCGGGAAAAGTAGGGAATACGAAATTGTTTAATGAGCGGCTGGCTTTTTCAAAATAGTAAAAGCCGCCGCAGCAGTGTGAATGCCGTGCAGCGCCGCGCCGGGGATCGGGGATCGGTGAGTATGAGAGAGGAGGGGAAAATGACCGACAGACTGTGAGAGAGGGACAGAGATAGTGACGGACCGGCAGAGAGAGAATAGAGACCGAGAGGGAGAGACCGACTGACAGAGAATAGTGATTGACAGATATTGTGACACATCACTCGTTTCCAGTGTTTGACTAGCTAGGTCGTTCTGCAGGTCCGGATCGCTGTTGCGTCGTTGGCCAGGTTTGCCTGTTTGACAGCTCACCAGAGACTCACCAGAGACTTTGTAGCGATCCCGGCCAGGTTGGAATCGCTGGTGGGATCGCTGAAAGTCTCAGTGTGTAAAGGGGCCTTAAAGGCCCAACCTGGCCGGGATCGCTACAAAGTCTCTGGTGAGCTGTCAAACAGGCAAACCTGGCCAATGACGCAACAGCGATCCGGACCTGCAGAACGACCTAGCTAGTCATTGGGGACGTTGTAAAGCAGCTTTTTGAAAGGGAAGTTGCTAACGAAGTCGCTGTAAAGTCCCCTTTACACACTAAAACTTTGCTGCACAGCGGGAAACAAAGGACCAAAGAATGGTCCTGAACGATTTGTAGCGATCACAACTTCACAGCAGGGGCCAGGTCGCTGATCTGTTTCACACACTGCAATGTCGCTGGGGAGGTCGCTATAACGTCACAAAACCGGTGACATTACAGCGATGTCGTTTGCGATGTTGAAGTGTGTAAATCCACCTTTACCCTATCAACCAACCCCTCCCATTGTGGTCTAGTCCCAACACTTAACTATTGCTTACCCTAAAATCTGGTAACTTCCTATACAAGTGCTATACACTGTGTGCAGAATTATTAGGCAAATGAGTATTTTGATCACATGATACTTTTTATACATGTCGTCCTACTCCAAGCTGTATAGGCTGAGAGCCAACTACCAATTAAGTAAGTCAGGTGATGTGCGTCTCTGTAATGAGGAGGGGTGTGGTGTAATGACATCAACACCCTATATAACGGGTGCTTAATTATTAGGCAACTTCCTTTTCTTTGGCAAAATGGGTCAGAAGAGAGATTTGACGGGCTCTGAAAAGTCCAAAATTGTGAGATGTCTCACAGAAGAATGCAGCAGTCTTGAAATTGCCAAACCTTTGAAGCGTGATCACCGAACAATCAAGCGTTTCATGGCAAATAGCCAAGAGGGTCGTAAGAAGCGTGTTGGGCAAAAAAGGTGCAAAATAACTGCCCATGAATTGAGGAAAATCAAGAGTGAAGCTGCCAAGATGCCATTTGCCACCAGTTTGGCCATATTTCAGAGCTGCAACATTACTGGAGTATCAAACAGCACAAGGTGTGCCATACTCAGGGACATGGCCAAGGTAAGGAAGGCTGAAAAACGACCACCTTTGAACAAGAAACATAAGATAAAACGTCAAGACTGGGCCAAGAAATAGCTTAAGACTGATTTTTGAGGTTTCATGGACTGATGAAATGAGAGTGACTCTTGATGGGCCAGATGGATGGGCCAGAGGCTGGATCAGTAAAAGGCAGAGAGCTCCACTCCGACTCAGATGCCAGCAAGGTGGAGGTGGGGTACTGGTATGGGCTGGTATCATCAAAGATGAACTTGTGGAACATTTTCGGGTTGAGGATGGAGTGAAGCTCAACTCCCAGACCTACTGCCAGTTTCTGGAAAACAACTTCTTCAAGCAGTGGTACAGGAAGAAGTCGGTATCGTTCAAGAAAAGCATGATTTTCATGCAGGACAATGCTCCATCACATGCATCCAACTACTCCACAGCGTGGCTGGCCAGTAAAGGTCTAAAAGATGAAAAAATAATTCCATGGCCCCCTTGTTCACCTGATCTGAACCCCATAGAAAATCTGTGGTCCCTCATAAAATGTGAGATCTACAGGGAGGGAAAACAGTACACCTCTCGGAACAGTGTCTGGATGCTGTGGTGGCTGCTGCATGCAATGTTGATCGTAAACAGATCAAGCAACTGACAGAATCTATGGATGGTCGGCTGTTGAGTGTCATCATAAAGAAAGATGGCTATATTGGTCACTAATTTTTTGGGGTTTTGTTTTTGCATGTCAGAAATGTTTATTTGTAAATTTTGTGCAGTTATATTGGTTTACCTGGTGAAAATAAACAAGTGAGATGGGAATATATTTGGTTATTATTAAGTTGCCTAATAATTCTGCACAGTAATAGTTACCTGCAAGAACAGATATCCTCCTAAGATAGCCAAATTTAAAAAAACCCCACTCCAACTTCCAAAAATATTAAGCTTTGATATTTATGAGTCTTTGGGTTGATTGAGAATATAGCTGTTGATCAATAATAAAAAAAATCCTCTAAAATACAACTTGCCTAATAATTCTGCACACAGTGTACATTACCAGATAAAACATTACTGTGCACTACACGTTATATGACAATACAATACCCACTATCATCACAGTTCACATAATATATAATTTACATAAGACGCAAGGCATAATTCAGATTACGCTACATGAAAATACAACTTGGTCAACACTCAACGCTACTTGTCTCCAGTCTCCTTTCTTCTTTTGTTGCCAAAAGTCACCCACTGTATGTGACCGTCACAACCTACAGACTATTCATCTGTAACTATCCCTAACTTGATCTTCACCAATTCTCTAGAAGGAACCATCTCTTACCTTGTTAACTAACCCCTCCCATTGTGGGCTTGTCCCAACACTTAATTATTATTTACCATATCATCTGGTAACTTCCTATACAAGTGCTATACATTCGGTCAACACTCGAGGATCACACTATCTCGTCTCCAGTCTCCTTTCTTCTTTTGTTGCCACAAGTCACCCACTGTATGTGACCGTCACAACCTACAGACTATTCATCTGTAACTATCTCTCACTAGATCTTTACTAATTTTTTTTGAAGGAACCATCTCTTACCCTATCAACTAACCCCTCCCATTGTGGGCTAGTCCCAACACTTAATTATTACTTACCCTATAGTCTGACAACTTCCTATACAAGTGCTATACACCCGGTCAACCCTCAAGGATCACACTATCTCATCTCCAGTCTCCTTTCTTCTTTTGTTGTCAGAGGTTACTCACTGTATGTGACCGTCACAACCTACAGACTATTCATCTGTAACTATCCCTCACTAGATCTTCACTAATTTTCTTTTGAAGGAACCATCTCTTACCCTATCAACTAACCCCTCCCATTGTGGGCTAATCCCAACACTTAACTATTACTCTATAGTCTGATAACATTCTATACAAGTGTTAAACAATACATTACCACATCAAACCTTATGTCACGCTCCCCGGGTCCCGACGCCGTTCCTCACTCACCGCCCCGGCCCCCGGTCCTCCTGCCCACGGCTACACAGCTCACTCTTCCTCCTCTGCGTCCTCCATGCTTCCTGTCTCCCGCACCCGGCGTTCACCTGCGACCCAGGACACACTGCCGGGCTCCCCTGCATCCTCTGCAGCGCTTCCTGCTCTGGTCTCCGGAACTCGGGCATCGCACATGCGCATAAGTGCGCGTGCACGGTCATTGACCTCCTCTTAAAGGGCCAGCGTCCGGAAACAGGATATTGCCAAAGTCAGGTACTGGGTATATTAGGATGTCCTTTCCATGTGGGTGGTGCCTGTTCAACATGTTCCTTAGGGCTAGATGTTCAAGTCCCCTTGTGCCTTGCCAGTATCTAACTCTGTCTCCTTCGCAGAGCCTGTGCTACCACCTTAACCCAGTCCAGACTACAGGATTGTCAAGGAGGTCCTCCGGTGACTGTCGGCGGTGAAGACGACCACTATTCCATCAGCCTGTGTCCGTCTCTGATCCCCGACTTCGCCCGGTGACCCCAACCTTCACGCCCAGCTGGACCCAGATCCCATCTGTTGTTCCAACCCAGCACATGAACTTGATTCCGGCACTGTCTCCAGGAACCCTGTGGCCCCAGAGACTTCGTCCTACCAGTCCCCTGAAGGACGCTGTTCCCGTACCTAATAGTACTCCGGCTACCGTGCATCTAGGCCCTCTGGTGGGGTGATCGGACAGTCCCTGTACAGGGGTTAGCTCCGGGTTGCCTCACTGGGGGAGTCCCGTGCACGGCCCAGAGGATCCACCACCAGGACATAACACCTTACACGTGACATTACAATACAATCCACATTATCATCACAGTTCACATAATACATTATTTCCAAAAGACGCAGGGTGCAAGTCACAATACGCAACACGACAATACAACAACGCAATTGGGGTCTTCATGGAGCGGCAGCACCCAGTCCCCTTCCTTACGGGCTGTTTATGGTATGTAGTTGACATCCAGGTATACCAAGGCTGATAAATGATTACAAGATTTTTCAACAGTTCACATAAAACATCCAACAAATTGCATTCTGCAAGCATGGGGTGGATTGCAATTCTCTCATTTGGAAAAAAAAAAAAAGATGCGCTGTTGTTTTTTCCACTTTTCCAGGGATAATGAGCGACTGTCCTCACGAAACGCAGGAAGATTATAAGATGAGTTAAGCAGAACATGTGTTTCATTACATAACTGCTTCTTATCACAAAGAGCCAACCTGATTACTGTAGCAAGTCAGGCCTGCATTATAACCTTATGAAATATTCAGGACAGTTTATTCTGGATGCAGCCCCGAAGAGGAAGAACAGAGACACTGCATTCACCCTGCAGCCTCCGAGCTTACATAAAGCGCAATTCCCGCAGGAAATAACCGTATATGCCCCATGTACTTCCATACGAACACTGCGGCATCCTGACTCACCTAGTGCGACTACAGAGATTAATATTTTAACCCTTACCCAGTGGCGTAACTAAAACTTTGTAGGCACCAGTGCAAAATCTCCAACAAGATCTTGAAATATCATGACCCTGGAATTGCTGACTCCGGTCTTCCTCCCGTCTCCTTCCACCATTCCCATTCTTATCTAAAATGACTACGCAGACACCGAATATCTTTGGATAATTCTGGCCATAGCAGCCATTTTATTAACATAAATACATAACCAATAAAATTGCAATATGGTAAGGTCCTTGAAGCTACAACCCTGGTGATCCCCATAAACCGAACCATCAAACCAACTTGCTCCCAGCCGTTACCCACACTGGCTCAGGCGCACCAAACTGTAAGGGTTAATCCTTCATTAACCCCAACACACCCACAGGGGCCCCGATATCCCCGTCGGGATTCCCCTCCAAATCACCAGGTGACCAGCAATTATGCCAATGAGGGGATCCACACCCGTATGGATTCCCCGAACAATTTTAAACCAACTTCAAGGACCCACCAATAACACGCCAATCAGCCACTACGACCCGATAAACCCCCCCCCCCCCCCCCGTCTAACGTATGATACACACCCCAGACATACCATGAATATCAGGGAGGGCGGGCGGGACTCGTCCTTCAGCCAGGGGAGCGGGAAAGTGCCGCTCCTCCCCTTTGCCCCTCCAATCCTTTCAAAACGGGCTCGCTCCCCCTCCCCCACCCATGACACCCTGACCTCCCCACCAATCAGGGGTCATGCAGGCCTCCGCAAATGCCCCGGGGGGGGGAGGGGGGGCAATGCTCCGTCCTCTCTTGACCCTGGAATTGCTGACTCCGGTCTTCCTCCCGTCTCCTTCCACCATTCCCATTCTTATCTAAAATGACTACGCAGACACCGAATATCTTTGGATAATTCTGGCCACAGCAGCCATTTTATTAACATAAATACATAACCAATAAAATTGCAATATGGTAAGGTCCTTGAAGCTACAACCCTGGTGATCCCCATAAACCGAACCATCAAACCAACTTGCTCCCAGCCGTTACCCACACTGGCTCAGGCGCACCAAACTGTAAGGGTTAATCCTTCATTAACCCCAACACACCCACAGGGGCCCCGATATCCCCGTCGGGATTCCCCTCCAAATCACCAGGTGACCAGCAATTATGCCAATGAGGGGATCCACACCCGTATGGATTCCCCGAACAATTTTAAACCAACTTCAAGGACCCACCAATAACACGCCACAACGAAGGCACCTTGATAACCTTCAAGTGCCTGAGACCCCCCTCAACCTCAGGGCCCTTTCAATACCTCCCTGTAAGCCGAGGGTCCACAAATCGATCCCTACCGCATTTAGGTGTACCCCGTCCGCCAACCAAAATTCCTCTTCCGTCCTTTCCAACTCCACATGCCGGATACAAACACCCCCATTCCGACTAACAAACTTTGAAATCGCCCTATTAACCTTCGCCCGCGCCTTGTTCAGCCTCTCAACAGACCGTGCTTTCCGCCAACTCCTTCTCGCCACCATCTCTGACCAAACTACCGTAATCCCTGGAAAAGACACCCAGAGCCGCAACAAGTCGTGCTTGATGTCTTTTATTAGGATTCTGAAAGGCCTCTCCCCTAGATCGTTCCCCCCAACGTGTAAGACCAACACGTCAGGAGGCCTGTCTAATCGGGCATATTTATGCACCTCTTGTAACACCCTGCTCCACCCTAACCCCCGAACCCCAAGCCATCGTACAAGAGCCACGTCCCTGGCGAACCCTAACTGTCTCCCGTTCCTTCTCGCATCCGCTCGCCGGGCTCCCCAATATACGTAGGAATGGCCCAAGATCCAGACCAGCGGGGGGGAGGGAAGGGGTGTTTCTGCAATACAAAAGCACAAACAAACAAACATGTTAGTGCCTGATACCTTCAAACGAAAAAACCCACACCCCGGCCGCCCCCCCCCCCCCCCATTCACCGTAAGAGTCCCCACTCAGTTTCCGACCACCGCCTGGGGGCGGACGTATAACTTAAAACGCCCAGACTTCCACCTACCAATCTGTTTAACCGTGTCATCAGACAAACCGCGCCCGGATGCTTCTGTTGCCGCCCCTATGCGAAAAGAGTGCGATCCGAAAGACTTAGGATCTAACCCCAACGACTTCAAACATGCCCTGAAAACGCTCACAAACTGATATCGTGATAGGAAAGACCCGTCGTCATGACATAACAGCGGGCCATCCCCCCTTTTACGAATCTGTTCAAAATTAATGAAACACCTCAACGGGCACATATCCGATCCCCTAACCGCTCCCAAACACACTCGCTTCCCTACCCCCCGTTGGTCAGTCTTAGATTTCCTTATCCAAAATTCAATTCCCCTGTCCACCGCCATAATGTCACCACGACTCAAACCCCCGGGGGACACCTTACTGGGAGATACCAATTCCCCAACCCGCAGGGCTCCGAAAAACGCCAAGGAAAACGCCAACCTAAACAAATGTTCCTCAAACGGAGATGTACATACCTCCCCCAACACCCCACCCAGCCGTTCCAATAATCCGAATGACACAGGTCGTCTACCATCCAATATCTTTCGTCCCCTTCGAAAACCCTTCAACGCCTGGACAACCAAAAAACACTTAGTTAAATCTCGTAACCCTCGTAACCGAAAACCAAATGCTAACCCTGCCATAAAACGATTTGCCTTCGCAACCGACCATCCTGCTACTGCCACCTCCCCCAACTTTTCCAGCAATATACCCAACTGATCCTCTTCAGAAAAATCTCCACCCTGCAACCATTGCTCCCACAGCCCCCATGCTGCCTGATATGCTGTCCACGTGTTACCCGACAAGGACGCCCGAATTAGTGGTCCCGCTGCCCGAAGACCACGGTCCAAAGGTGTGCCGGGCACTCCAACCCGTTGGACTCTGCCTCTGGTGCGCAAACCCGGAACCGATCCCACTGAAAACGAGAGAGGGAATCAGCTATTAGATTCTGAACACCTGGCACATGAGTCGCCGTAATACATGCGTTAATTTGCAAACAAACCAACACCAATTCACGTAACACCCGAACGACCGGAGGAGAGGACGCCGAAAACTGATTAATCGCCATCACCACCCCCATGTTGTCACAGTTAAAACGAATCTTTTTGTTTGCCAACTGGCTTCTCCAAAGATGAAGTGCCACCATTATTGGAAAAATTTCCAACAGCGCCACATTCTTTGTCAGGCCTTCAGCCGTCCAGTTGTCCGGCCACCGACCCACACACCACTGACCCTTGAAAAAAGCTCCGAAACCTGAACTGCCCGCCGCATCCGTAAACAACTCCAAGTCAAAATTGTCCACTGCATCCTCCATTATCAATGAACGACCGTTGTAGTGTTCCAAAAACTGCCCCCACACTGCTAGGTCCGCTTTGTGGTCTGCTGATAACCGAACGTAATGGTGCGGAGCAAGCACCCCCGCCGTTGCCCTGGCCAGTTGTCGCGAAAAAATCCGGCCCATTGGCATCACCCTACAAGCAAAGTTAAGCTTTCCCAGTAGGGACTGCACTTCCCTTAATTGCAGTTTCTTCACCCGCCTTGCCCTTGCCACCTCGTCCCTCATGGCCGCAACCTTGTCCTCAGGAAGCCGGACTTCCCAGGCCACTGAATCAATTACAATGCCCAGAAAACTTAAACTAGTAGTTGGTCCCACCGTTTTCTCCGGCGCCAGGGGGACCCCAAATCGATCCGCAACCCACTCCATAGTTGCCAAAATCCCGGCACACTGAGCCGACTCGGCAGGACCTACACACAAAAAATCATCGAGGTAATGCACCAATGCTGACAAGCCTGAAACGTCCCGAACAACCCACTCCAAAAAGCAACTAAACGTTTCGAAAAATGCGCAGGAGATTGAGCACCCCATGGGCAAACAGCGATCTACAAAATACGCTCCCTCCCAAAAGCAACCCAACAACCGGACACAATCTGCATGCACTGGCAACAGCCGAAAAGCTGACTCAATATCCGTCTTAGCCATAAGTGCTCCCCTTCCGCATTTTTTTACCCAACTTGTGGCCTCATCAAATGACGTATAAACCACCGAACACAGTTCAGCCGGTATCCCGTCGTTTACCGACCTACCTCTTGGGTAAGACAGATGGTGAATCAGCCGGAATTTTCCCGGCTCCTTTTTTGGCACCACCCCCAACGGCGAGACCACTAGATCAGGAAAAGGAGGGGCCTGGAACGGCCCCGCCATCCTCCCCAAAGCCACTTCCTTGCCTAATTTCTCGGCCACAACCCCCGAATGCTGATAAGCTGACAAAAGGTTCTTTGTCGCCGCCGGCACTGCAAAAGTGGGAGCCGGAATTCTGAAACCCTCCCCAAATCCCAACCGCAAAACTTCAGCTTTCTCTCTATCTGGGTACCTATTTAGGTACGGAAGCATCGCGGCTAACCTCACCGGCGTCAGACCCTTGGGTATGAGTGGTGCCGGGCTTGGATTTGCCTTTCTTAAAGCACTTTGCCGCTCCATGTGAGGTCCCATTACAATGGGTACAGAGGTGCTTAAAACGGCAGGTGGCCCCGAACTTGCATTGCCCCTCATTGAATTGCCAACACACGCCGGGCTTTTGCGAACCCCCCTGACCTGGCTGACTACCAGCACCCTGCGATCCGGACTGGCCGGCAGACCCGGCCCCGCCCTGAAAGGGCTGGCCATATCTCGACGGCGCCATAACCCGTAACCACAACCCGATGTCCTTTTGGTCCCATCTAATAGAAGGTCGAACGGCCTTCCGCTGACGAAACTGTTCATCATACCTAAGCCATGTCTGTCCCCCATACACCCTGTACGCCTCACCAATAGCGTCCATATAGCAAAACAAATGTGAACAGTTCTCCGGCGCCTTCTCGCCTATCACACTCGCCAAAATAGCAAAAGCCTGCAACCAATTAGTGAACGTCTGAGGGATCAAGCGCCACCGCCGCTTCTTCTCCTCCTCTTTCTTGCTCTCGTCCTTTTTACCTTTGTCTAAATTAAATTTTGCCAACGGCAGCAGGGAGAAGATCTCTACGTATTCATCCTTCCATATCTTCTCCTTCACCTCTGTCTTAAGATGGGAACCCAAGGGACCCTCAAAACAGACGAAAACCTCCCCCCGCGCCCGATCATCCAAATGAAGCCTGTCCTCCTTATTCTTTTCCGTCTGAACCGACACCGACACCGGGGAAGCAATACCCGCCACTGGCGTTCCACTAATGCCCAAGGGAGGCGGATTAATCCAAGCCCCCACTGGCCCTGCGTGTTCCCGTGCCCCCCCAATCCGCTCCAGCAACGTACGCACACAACCTATAAGCTCTACCACCTCCCCCCCACCTGACACCTCTCCTCCACCCCCCGTGGGTAACCCCTGCCGAAACCCTGGGTGACCTACATCCCCCCTTGCATTCTGTACCTGACAATACTGGGAAGACAAACAAGACATAGAACCATACTCACCGGGCTGCACGAGGGTAGCGGCCCCGTCAGCCGGACTACCAGACTCCTGTCGTCCCTCCGGCTGCTCAGTAGATTCCTGGCCCCGCGCCTCCGCTCCGCCGCCGTTAGCCCCTGCTGCCGCAGGGCCGGAAGATCCCTCCAGGAGCTGATCCTGCGGCTGCTGTCCGCCCCCCAGCCGGCTGCCAGAGGGGGCTGTCTGCGGTCCTCTGGATCCTGCCGACGCCGCTCCCACAACCCACTCCACGGGGCCCCCCCGACATTCGGGGCCTCTGCTGATGAGGGCCCTGCACGCCAGGCCCGGTGCACTACCGATTCCAGCCGTCGCGATCCGCCCCCTCCGCTAGGGCCCGCCCCCTCATCCGACCTCCACCGCAGACAGGGCTCAGGGCGCTCGGCCGGCACATCACCAGAGCGCCCCGCCGCAGCTCCGACAGCCACCGTTGACATAGTGGGAGCAGGCCCCGCCCCCAACTCCAGGGAAGGCCTGCTCTCCACCGCTGGACCCGGCCGCATTCTTGAATTCCTCCCAGACCGGGGCCTGCTGGACTTTTTTGCACATGGCGCCCGGCCTGGAGGGTCCCCGGAGGGGCTTCTAATGCGTCGCCGGGCCCGGGGAGTCACCTCAGGTGATAACCGCTCCGGCGGTCTGGATCTCCGGAGGCGCCGCTCACGTGGGGGGGGAGCCCCCACCGCCTCCCGACTCCCTCCGATGAGTCCCTGCACAGACGCCTGCAGCCAGCCTGGAGGATGGTCGCCAGCCGCCGCTCGCAGCCGCTCCAGGATGTTTTCAACGGACTCCATTGCCGCAGGTAATGTGGCTGCGACTCGTCCTTCAGCCAGGGGAGCGGGAAAGTGCCGCTCCTCCCCTTTGCCCCTCCAATCCTTTCAAAACGGGCTCGCTCCCCCTCCCCCACCCATGACACCCTGACCTCCCCACCAATCAGGGGTCATGCAGGCCTCCGCAAATGCCCCGGGGGGGGGAGGGGGGGGGCAATGCTCCGTCCTCTCTTGAGTATTTTAACCCTTGTCTGGTACCATGAAAAAAAACAAACACTTGGCGTAAGGCTAGTTTCACACTTGCGTTGGACGGCTTCCGTAGCATTGCGTTGTGTTACGGATGTAACGGATGCGTTGCATATAGTGGCACAACGGATGCTACGGATCGTACAAAACAACGGAAAGCTTTTTTTTTTTTTCTTTTTTTTTTTTTTCTTTCTTCTTTCTTTACAGATTTACCGGCAGCAGACTATTGTGAACGATCAGCTGATCGCTCTCAATAGCCGGCGGCCGGTGGCTCAGTTGAGCGCTGTCACTTGCCGGCGGCCGAGCATGCCGGCGGGCGAGCGCTCAGCTGAGCGCTGTCACTTGCCGGCGGCCGAGCATGCCGGCGGGCGAGCGCTCAGCTGAAAGTTCGGCCACTGTGAGACAAAATAAAGTTTGTGATTTTAAAAAAAAAAAAAAAAAAAAAGAGCATGCGCAGTGAAATCCTGAGGATTGCACTGCTCAAAACAACGTTACATGCTGCATTCCTCCCGCTGGCCGGAAGCAACGGAGCGTCGCCCAGCGGAAGCAACGCAGGTCCTTTTGGCACAATCCTTCACCCACACAAGTCTATGGGAAACAGCGGAATCCATTAACGGATTCCGCTGTTTTCCAAAAGGGCGGATTGTAACGGAAGGAAAACAACGCAAGTGTGAAAGTACCCTAAGACCCCACCACCAAATTTTGTATTTCCAAACATGTATTTTAGTCTGGATTTATTTAAATAATAAATTATACAAAAGTCATCCTTTGACTTTTTTAATGTCAGGATGTTTTAATAAACATGTGAAGAATTAACATTTACATCAAACATGGTCATGTGTGGAGTAATATCAATGTAAAATTTTCATATTAGGAATTATCTGCAGAGAACATCAATTTCTGGTCTTTACTCATTATTCACACATATTGGTTTGGCTCCAGACATAGCATTTACCTTGGTGGCCAAAAAGTTCAACTTTGGTCTCATCTGACCACAGCACCTTCCTCCATACATTTGGGGAGTCTCCCACTTGTCTTTTGGCAAAATCAAAATGAGTCTTCCAATTTTTGGCTGTAAGCAAACGTTCTTCTGGCCACTCTTCCATAAAGGCCAGTTCTATGGAGTGTATGGCTTATTGTGGTCGTATGGACAGATACCCCATTTTCACCTTGGGAACTCTGAAGCTCCTCAAGGGTTACCTTTGGTCTCTGTGCTGCCTCTCTGATTAATGTCATCCTTGCCTGGGCTGAGACTTGTTTTGAGATCTCCTTGGTCTTCTTGGTGTTGTTTGGAGATCTCCTTGGTCTTCATGGTGTTGTTTGGTTGTTTGGAGATCTCCTTGATCTCCATGGTGTTGTTTGGAGAGCTCCTGGGTTTTCATGGTGTTGTTTGGAGATCTCCTGGATCTTCATGGTGTTGTTTGGAGATCTCCTTGGTCTTCATGGTGTTAGTTTGTAGGTATCCTTGGTCTTCATGGTGTTGTTTGGAGATCTCCTTAGTCTTCAAGATGTTAGTTTGGAGGTCTGCTTGGTCTTCATGGTGTTAGTTGGGAGGTCTCCTTGACCTTCATAGTGTTGTTTGGAGATCAACTTGGTCTTCATGGTGCTAGTTTGGAGGTCTCCTTGATCTTCATAGTGTTGTTTGGCGATCTCCTTGGTCTCCATGTTGTTGTTTGGTGTTCTTCGGGTTCTTCTGGTAACGATAATTTGTCTTTGGATTCCTCTGGCAACAGTATTCGGTCTTCAGGTTTTTATGGTGACAGTATGCGGTCTTCGGGTTCCTCTGGAGATGGTATGGAGGCTTCAGGTTCCGCTGGCCTCAGTATGCTTCCAGATAATTCTCTTGTAGACCCCTGTTCTGTAGTGCACAAGTCCGTTCCCCTGATGATCGTGGCACAAAGTCTGCCATCCCAGCCTTTTATAATTGGTAAATGCGCAACAATGGTCACCTGGCACGGCGTTTCCTTTAAACTTTTCCCTCTAGTTAATACACTTCTTACAGATTGTCTCCTGGGGACCCTGATCCTCTGGCAAATGGCAAAGTTGGTGCACAAATTTCATGGAGTAGCTTCTTCTGGCCACCCTCTACACCAGGACATGGGACATTATAAACTAAAAGGCCTAGGATGGAGAAGATTATTAGATAAACCGCCCAGGTCGGGGAACATTATAAACTAAAAGCCAAGAACAGGGGGCATTAGTAATAGAGGCTCAGCACAGGGTACATTAGAAACTAAGGGGCCCAGAACTGGGGACATTATTAAGTAAAGGGCCAAGAATGAGGGGGGGGGGGGCATTATTAAATAAAGGGCCAGGACAGGGTACATTACATACTAAACGGCCCAGGACAGAGGATAATATACACTAAAATGCCCAGGACTTGCGGACTTCATTACAGGAAGGGGCCCAGTTCACAGGGTATTATTACAGGAAGGGGCCAGGATATGGGATATTATTACAGGAATGGGAAAGGATGGGGGATGTTATTACAGGATGAGGCCCAGCAGGAAGGACATTATTACAGGAAGGGGCCAGAAAGAGGCACATTGTTACAGGAAGGGGCCCAGTTTACAGGGCATTATGACAGGAAGGGGCCAGTATATGAGACATTATTACGAGAATGGGTCAGGATGAGGGATGCTATTACAGGATGGGGCCCAGCATGAAGGACATTATTACAGGAAGGGGCCAGAATGAGGAACATTACTACAGGAAGGGGCCCAGTTTAGGGGGCATTATTACAGGAAGGGGCTAGGATGGGGACAGTTATTATGGGGTGGGGCTCAGCATGAAGGACAGTATTACAGGAAGGGGCCAGAACAAGGAACAGGGGACATTATTAAGGTTGTGCCATTTAATTGAGATTGACAGCAGTATTTAAATAGTTACAGAGCAACTTCGGTATGGAGCAGACACAGCTCACACACCCGTATCCAACATAGAACATTACTTTACGTTCCCTGTCAGAAAAATGCTAAAGGAATTTAACTATTTTATCACATACGTCAGGTCAGGTCCAGACTGGCCATCGGACAACTGGCAAATACTAGATTGACCAGTCCTGCCATGGGCCACATCAATTGCTACACTGTCAACAGTATTGGCGTCCTCAGGATTCCAGTACTGTTAACAGCTGTGGTGGAGCATGGAGCCAAAGGATAACCACCATATTATATGGTGGGCTGTGGGGGAACCATACTGTATAGGGGCCATTGGGGGACTGTTGAGACTATCATGCTGTGGGTAGACCATTAAACTGTGTGGAGTGCTGTGTAGACTATCATGCTGTGGGGGAATTATCATACTGTGTGGGGGGCATTCATGACCATTATCCGGTAGGGACAGTGGTGACCTTCATAATGCATGGTGGTAGTAGTGGAATCACACTTTGTCATTGGTGACCTTCATCCTGGGGGACAGTAATGACCATCATACTTTGTTGGGGGAGTTGGTGACCATTGTACAGTGTCGTGTTTGTGGGACCATCAAGAAGGAATGTGAGAACATTGGGGCCATATTTTAATAAACCCGTTTATGAAGAGTAAGACATAGTGCACTCTAGGAATTCATTATGACAATAATTTCTGGGACCATAAAATTCTCAGGTCCGTTTTTGGAAACATTATAATGAAATAAAACATTTTACGGGCCATTTCAAGGGTTACACAACGCAAGAGAATGGAACACAAGTTTCGTGTTGCACGTTCTATGGCTCTGGTCACATGACGCTCTGAACTCGCCAAGTGCTCATCAGCTGTGTCTTTCTTGTAAAACAAATCAGCTGGAACCGGCTGAGACCAGAGAAAATTACGTTCTGCAATAACAAGTATCAAACAGGTGAGTTCTTATGAGGGATTTACAGTTTTATCCTCAAATCCACCTTAAAGTGACAGATCACCTACATCTAAGATCTTGAGTGGGAGGTCGTAGACGATGAGATCCACAGATCGATGCAATGACGAGGCTGATGTATTCTACCAAGTGCTGCATATTAATTCTAATTTACCAAGACTTCCATTGGTTGACACCAATTGCATTTTCTGATATGTCACAGTTTTCTAGATTCTTAACTGTTGATGCAACATTTAGGGGCAGCCTGACGTCTTGGAGTAGAATTAAAAATTGTCTGAGAGAATGGGAGAGAAAGTCGAAAAAAAGAGAGCCGACACATATATCACAACCAGCTGCTATAATCTCTCGGGCCATAAACCTTTCTGCAAGATTAGGGGTAGTCATGCAGGAACTTTTCTTCATGTTATCACCCTTATAACAATCCCAGTCTGCTACTGCCATCTTTGTCATAGTACAGCCTCCTGTGACACCAGAGGTTGGCATACAGGAACTTTTTTGTATGTTATTGTGACGCCCTGGCAAAACCAGGTAGTCACAGTTAGGCCCCCGCATAACACCTTTCCTCACTAGGAAACACACAGCCGACCTGAAAACCCTAGTCACTCCCCCTTAGGGACAGACAGACACACCAGTGGGCATGGCCAGGCGGTTGGAACAAGCCCACCCAGGAAACTAGACAGCCCGGGGCGTGAAAATAAGCAGTTTAAGCTGTAGTTCAGTTTGGAGAGGAGTGTGGGCTGGAGCGAAGTGTAGCTCCAGCAGGAAAGTTCAAGTTGAACGGTGCCAGGGTAGGAGCCCTGGTGCCTTTGGCTAGGAGGCAGACGGTGGTCTCCGTCAGCAGGAGACGGGAAGACGGCTCGGCAGAACCGAGGTGGACCGGGACAAGGTTGTAGCCCGCCGGTACAGACACGGGGAACCAACCCGGAAACCGTAGCACAAAGGGGGGTACTCGGACCCTGAAGCCAGAACCAGAAACAAGTGGACTGGTTAATTCACCGATTGAGGCCAGGACTAGAGGTCCTGTCCCACCCAAAGTCCCTCATAGAAGACAACAGCCCACCGATAGGGATAAGAGGTCACCGCCAGGGCCCATAGATCCCACAGGCCAGTGTCTGCGGGCACGGCTCCTTAGGCCACATCCAGCCGGGAGCGGACTCCTGAGCTTCACGTTAGGAAGTCCACCTTACACAAACAGTGCAGGAAGGAGGATAGAGACCACCAGCCAGGTGGGGGACCCGAATGCAACCAGTCGCGGCACCGGCCACCATCACCTTGATTAACCAGAGACTCGTGTGATTTAATAACAGTGAGTACACCAACACTTCCTGTGGTCACTCTACCCTGCACTCAGTCACCAGGCCCCGGGGCCACCATCCCTACCCACGGAGGGGTTAACAACTAGCTGCCGCAACATTTCCCCCGGGGTGCCCCACAACTGCAGCGGTGGTGTCCCATCTCACCACACACCGTGGTGTCACGAACTTAATACGGCCTAGCCCGTACAATCTACGTCCCCCTTTTTATTCGGCGTGTCTGCGAGACCCCCGGGTCCGGAGACCCTCGAGCCACCACCCCTGAAGGCCCGGATCCGAGCAGCGGCAGCTGCTGGCACGTGGGCGGCACATTATCACCCCTTTACCAATCACATTGTGCTACTGCCATAGTATAGCCTGCTATGACACCAGAGGTAGGTATACAAGAACGTTTCTTCATGTTATTGTGGCGCCCTGGCCTAGCCAGGTCGTCACAAATAACACCCAAACACCCCCCACCCCCATTAGACAGGGACACCAGCCAAACAAAAATCCTTGTTGCCTCCCTCCAGTGTCTGATGTCCACACCAGGTGGGGCGGAGCTAAGCGGTTGGCCCCACCCACCGAGGAGTTCACAGGCCTGGAGGCGGGAAAAGTGACAGAACAGTCAGAGAACAGTGTAGGAGTTTGAGGAGTCAGGAGCAAGCACTTGGGTGTCTGGGTTTGTGGCCCAGGCACTAACAGCAAGGTTGGCAGACGGTGGTGGCCGTCTGCAGGAGTGGTGGAGCAACGCGGAACCGTAGGATTGGGGACGGGCGACGGCCCGCTGGTACCGACCGGGGAGCGAAGTGAAGCCAGCACACACAGGCAGGGCCATCGGACCCCGACCAGGCTTGGAGCCGCCGACAATAGTCAGATCCGAATGTGACCGGAACCCCAGGGGTTTCACAACAGCAAAAGTCCCGATTGAAGGCAACAGCCCACACCGTGAGGGTATACAGCTGCCGCCTAAGGCTAGAGACCCAAGGGCCAGCGTCTGCGGGCAAACGGGCTCCTCCGTTACCCATACACCGGGGAGCGGACTACCGTTGGGAATCCATAGTAGTCAGAAAGAGAACATTAAGGTGCAGGGAAAGACAGCCGGCATCACCTGTCCGGGGAGAAGCACTGCAGCCGGCTGCGGGAACCGTCCATCCAGCTGTTTGGTTTACCGAGGACTTTGTACCTTTCTTGCTGAGTGAGTACACCCGTGCCATCCGGCACCACGCCGCGCTGTCCCTGCAACCCTGCACCTCACCAACCCTGCCTCCCCGTCACAACAAGATCACCGGGCCCCGCGACCACCGACCCCTAGCCACGGAGGGGGAAAACAACATCCCAGCTGCTCCCTACCATCGCTCCCGGGATCCCGTCACCAGCAGCAGTGGTGCCCATCTTCACCACGACCCGTGGGTGGCGTCACGGACTAAATCCCCCAAACCAACCACCCCTTTCACTCACGGGCGAGGAGCGCCGCTCGAGTCCCCGGATCCGGCCCACCGCTCGAGCCACCGAGCAGCAGCAGCGCCGGACCCGAGCGTTAGCGAGAGTGCAGCAGCGATGGCATCCTCCCCGCCCGCGACATTATCACCCCCGTACCAATTGTACCAATTACATTCTGCTTTTGCCATCTTTGTTATAGTACAGCCTGCTGTGACACCAGAGGTAGGCATACAAGAACGTTTCTTCATGTTATCACCCCTATACCAATCACAGTCTGATACTGCTATATTAGAACCTTGTCACGCTAGTGTGTCGCCCTGGGCAAGCCAGGGGACACAGGTCACAACACCACCACACCCCACACTCCAGGTAGGCACATCTGCTAACCAAAAATCCTTGTTGCCTTCCTCCAGAGGTTGATGATGCACACCAGGGGGTGGGCCAGGCGGTTGGCTCCGCCCACCAAGGAGCTCACAACTCTGGAGGCAGGAAGTAACCAGGCAGTTAGAGTCCAGGGAGAGTCGAGTGAGGGAGGAGGAAGTGGAAGGAGTGAGGAATAGCCCAGGCAGGGGCTAGAGTAAACAGAGAAGTGAAAGTGGTGAAAGTAAGGAAAGTAGTAAAGGAGAAGAGTGAGCAAAGTGACAGAAGGAAAGAAAGCCTGAGAGCCCCGCTTTGTGTAGGGCCAGAACAGCAAGGTCAGCGACGGCGGTGACTGTTTGGAGGGGGACAGTTTGGAAGTTCCTGGAAGGACCCCGTTGGCTGTGTGCCCGGTGGTCTGGAGCAGTGTTCCGAAGGACAGTCAGCACCAGGGCAGGGGCCTCTCGGACCCCGGCAAGGCTAGGAGTCGCCAGATTTGCCAAATCCGTCAGTGACGGGGACGCAGATCCCCCAGCAAACAAGTCCCGATTGACGGCAACAGCCCGACCATTACCGGGGAGACACCGCCACCGCCAAGGCACAAGTTTCCCCAGGGCCAGCGCCTGCGGGCAAAGTGTAGAGCTCCTCCGGCCCAGATTGCAGTCGGGGAGCGGGTAACCGGAGGGAATCCACCGCTACCATCAGACAACATAGGTGCAAGGAAGAGAAACGTCACCGTTACTTACCGGGAGTGCAGGTGCAGCCGTCTGTGGGACCGTCCTACCAGCCGTTGGTTTACCGTACAAACTGTGTCCGTGTGTCAGGCTGAGTGAGTACCATAGTGCCGCAAGGCACAGCGCTGCCCCCGCGCCCCTGCGCCCTCCAGGCCCTACACTTCACATCTCATCACCGGGCCCCGGGATCACCAACCCCTACCCACGGAGGGGCAACACAACACCTGGCTGCTCCGCATCACCATCCCCGGGACCCCCACACTGAGCAGCGGTGGTGCAATCACCACAACCGTGGGTGGCGTCACGAACTGTAACAATCCCCACACCCAACAAACAACCCCCTTTCACTCACGGGCGAGGAGTGTCGCTCGAGACACCCCGGGATCCGGCCCACGGCTCGAGCCACCAGGAGCAACTGCCGGACCCGAGCAGAAGGGGTGAGCGCGGTGTGCTGACACCCTCCTCCCCGCCCGCGACACTAGGTATGGGGCAATATCAAGCCAATGGCGAAAAGGAAGGAAAGAGAAGAGGGAAATTCTGTGTCTAGGGAAGTGGGAGATGGTGACCCCTCATCCAACCTTCCGATGGCCGATGGCTCCCCTGACCACCCTAGATAGGTTTTGTAACTATGCAACAAGCAGGATACCTGGCCTTGGCTAAGCCTGAAGTGGGCCCTAAGTAAGGAATGCGCGGGATGAGCACCTAGTCAACCTCACTAAGCTCTAAAGAAGACGCAGGGAGCACAACCAGGGGGAAGTGAACGAACAACTGATCTCCAAGAAGACCCAGGGAGAGGAACAGCAACACTCAACAATGATTCTCCAGATATCACAAGCCAACTGCTTGCACTCAAGCCATATAGGAATTTATCTCTATCACTAGCAAATACCAAAGGAAAATATGGGTATTTAAAGGGAACCTGTCAGGTGCAATATGCACCCAGAACCACGAGCAGCTCTGGGTGCATATTGCTAATCCCTGCCTAACCATCCTGCATCTAGTAGCATAGATAAAGAGATCTTTAGAAAAAATATTTCTAAAGAGCTTTTACTGTATGCTAATGAGCACAGGGACTAGTTGTAAGAGCGTTCGTTCCCTTGACTAGTCCTCCCTCTTAGCATGTTAGCACGTCCACAGGGGCGTGCTAACGTTATTCAATGCCCACTGCTCAGCATCATCAGCGGTTATGCGCGTACCTGTGTCCATTGTCACCGCTTCAGATGCCGAGTTTAGTGTTAGTGTGCATGATCAGAAGTCGCAGTGCTTACGTTCATGCGCACTATGAAGCCGGGTGTATGTGTCCCGGCTTCAGAGAGGTCTAGTGCGCATGAACGGAAGTGCCGGGTCTTCTAATCCTACACATTGACCCTAAACCTGGCGTCTGAAGCGGTGACAACGAACACAGGTATGCACATCACCGCTGATGACTCTGGGCAATGGACATTGAATAGCATGTTAGTACGCCCCTGTGGGTGTACTAATGTGACGCCCTGGACTAGCCAGGGGGTCACAGACATAACACCACACACACCCCTTCCCCGGACAGGTGACAACAGTCACACTAAAATCCTTGTTGCCACCCTCCAGGGTCTGATGTCCACACCAGGTGGGGCGGAGCCAGGCGGTTTGCCCCGCCCACCGAGGAGTTCACAGGCCTGGAGGCGGGAAAACACAACAGTTCAGTTGAGTACAGTTCAGTTGAGTACAGTTCGGGTGAGGAGGAAGAAAGACACACACAGGCGGACCTGAGTCCAGGCCCGCCAGTGAGACTGCTAGGTGTCTGGGTCGGAGCCCAGGCACTTCCAGAAAGGTCGGCAGACGGTGGTGGCCGTCTGCAGGAGTTGGTGTACGGTCGGTGGAACCGTAGGACCGGGGTCGGGCGGTGGCCCGCCGGTACCGAACCGGGGAGCCGATTGGAGGCCAAGCACCAGGCAGGGTACTCAGACCCCGACTAGGCTAGAAGCCGCCTGGTAGTCAAATTTATTGATTGCGGTCTGGACCTCAGGGGTTCATTCCCACCCAAGTCCCGATTGAAGGCAACAGCCCAACCATCCAGGATAAGTGCCACCGCCAAAGGCAAGAGATCCAAAGGGCCATTGTCTGCGGGCAAACGGGCTCCTACGACACTTACACGCTGGGGAGCGGACTACCAGTGTCCAGGCACAGGAGTCAATATCTACAGAACAATGGTGCAGGGAAACGACAGCCATCACCAACCTGTCCAGGGAGAATACTGCAGCCGGCTGCGGGCCCCGTTCATCCTGCCGTTTGGTTTACCAGAGACTCCGTTATCTTGTGTCAGAGTGAGTACACCAGTGCTGTCAGGCACCGCACCGCACTGCATCGCAACACTGCGCCCTGCACTCCGGCCCTCACCTCCCCACGGGCCCCCAGGAGCATCACCCCTGCCCACGGAGGGATTAACACCGAGCTGCATAACACCGTTCACAGGAGGCCTAGTCAACGGCAGCGGTGGTGTCCACCATACAATCACCAAAACCCATGGGTGGCGTCACGAACTTTATCAATTCCACCAAACAATCACCCAAACCCCTGCGTGCACCGCCACTACTCCTTTCAGAGCGACGTGACCCCCGGGTCCGTGAGAGGCTCGAGCCACCACCCGCAGTGCAAGCACGGAACCGAGCGGCTTGGCGGCCGCAGCCGAATCCGCGGGGCGGTACGCTAACATGCTAAGAGGGCGGACAAATAGAGGGAAATCACACCTTTGCGACTAGTCCTGCGCTCATTAAAGTATCTTTAGAAATACTTTTTCTAAAGATCTCTATCTATGCTACTAGATACAGGGACGGTTAGGCAGGGATTAGCAATATGCACCCAGGACTGCTCGTGGTTCTGATTGCATATTGCACCTGACAGGTTCACTTTAAGGACACTAGAGGAAGTCATGTTGATTAATAGCTGAAAGGTGAGGATATCCGCAGGGTCCTAAAAGGAAAGGATTAACCTCAAGGAGAGAAGATACATAGGATACCATTTAACCCACAGCTGGAAGAATAGAAGGTCAGTGAACAGTTTGTGTTGCTAAACACTGCGACCTTCTACAGCTGGACACCACAGGGCTGTCTGTCAACCGTGACACACCCGTGACAAGCCTGCTGTGACACCAAAGGTAGGCATACAGGAACGTTTCTTCATATTATCACATCCTACCTGACCCAGCTTGCTACTGCTATTTCTTCCTTAATACAGCCTGCAGTGGCCCAAGGGATGGAAATACTGGGACTTCTCTCTTTGTTATCACCACTATGCCAGTCACAGCCTGCTACTGTCATTTGTACCCTGTACAGTCTCCGATGAGGTGGTCCATAGACTTTTTAATGTTATCACAAGTTACCAATCTGCTTCTGTCATGTTATACAGAGTACACCCTCTAGCAATCTCCAGGATTGGCATACAGAGGATTTTTTTCGTGCTATTAACCCCCTTCTACTGCCTTACTCTCAGGGGTGGGTACAAGTAATTTTTTTTTAATTTATTAATTTATTTTACTCACTTATACAGCGCTTTACAGACTTGATCATCACTGTACCCATTGGGGCTTACAATCTACATTCCCTATCTGTATGTCTTTGCACTGTAGAGGAAACCCACCCAAACATGGGGAGAACATACAAACTTCTTGGAAGACTGCAGTGCTAACCACTGAGCAACCGTGCTACCCTCACCTTTCCAATGATACAGGATATATGCTCTTTAACAGTCACTTTTTTTTTTTATTTTTTTTTACTAAACCTATGAGAGATGTAAATATATGTTACTACCGTGTTTTTCCAAAAATAAGACCTCCCCCAAAAATAAGCCCTAGCAGGGATTTTCAGCATTTTCGGAGAAAGGCTTAAATATAAGCCCTCCCCAAAAAATAAGCCCTAGTCGCGGATCTATAATGAAGTGTCCGTGCAGCTAAAAAAGATATAGATATTACAGGACACTTCATTATACACAGCGGCACCCGGCAATTACACTCACCCGACACTGAGCGGCAGAACCTGCAGTGATCACACACCCACACACATCAGCTCTCACACACACACACACACACACACACACAATCAGATCTCACACACACACACACATCAGATCTCACACACACACACCCACACACATCAGCTCTCTCTCACACACACACACACACACACACACACAATCAGATCTCACACACACACCAGATCTCACACACAAACATTGGATCGCACACACAGTCACCTCATCTAGCGACACCGATCTCTTCTCAGAATCCTGAGAGGCAGTGCGGTGCAGCGCAACGAACAGGACCTGCGGCCGGACACGTGACTTGCTTCATTCCCTGCGGCCGTAAGTGCTGGATGTGATGTGATGTGTGTGTGTGTGTGTGTGTGTGATCGGCTGTATGTGTCTGTGATCGGCTGTGTTTTTCTGAGATCGGCTGTGTGTGCCTGTGATCGGATGTGTGTATCTGTGATCGGCTGTGTGTGCCTGCGATCTGCTGTGTGTGATCTGCTGTGTATATCTGCGATCTGCTGTGTATATCTGCGATCTGCTGTATGTGTGATCTGCTGTGTGTGTGTATCTGTGATTGGCTGTGTGTATCTGTGATCGGCTGTGTGCCTGCGATCTGCTGTGTGTGATCTGCTGTGTGTGTGTGTGTGATCTGCTGTGTGTGTGATCTGCTGTGTGTGTGTGTGTGTGTGTGTGTGTGATCTGCTGTGTGTGTGTGTTTGTGTATATGTGTGTGTGTGTGTGTGTGATCTGCTGTGTTTGTGTGTGTGATCTGCTGTGTTTGTGTGTGTGTTTGTGTATATGTGTGTGTGTGTGTGTGTGATCTGCTGTGTTTGTGTGTGTGATCTGCTGTGTGTGTGTGTTTGTGTATATGTGTGTGTGTGTGATCTGCTGTGTTTGTGTGTGTGATCTGCTGTGTGTGTGTGTTTGTGTATATGTGTGTGTGTGTGTGTGTGTGTGATCTGCTGTGTGTGTGTGATCTGCTGTGTGTGTGATCTGCTGTGTGTGTGTGATCTGCTGTGTGTGTGTGTGTTTGTGTGTGTGTGTGTGTGTGTGTGTGATCTGCTGTGTTTGTGTGTGTGATCTGCTGTGTGTGATCTGCTGTGCGTGTCAGCCAGCAGCAGGGGAGAACGGCGTGATGCACCGACCAGAGATCACAGGAGGACCTGGGAACCATGCAGACGTCCGGGTCTGGTGAGTATGAGTCTCCTGGGAAGTGGGGGGGTCTGCTTTTTTGGGGGGTAAACTTACCCCCAACTGTGTTTCTCCAAGAATAAGACCTCCTCCAAAAATAAGCCCTAGTGCTTTTTTGGGGGGCAAAAAAAATATAAGACAGTGTCTTATTTTTGGAAAAACACGGTATGTTCCCCATCAATATTTCTGGTCTCTTCAGTTTCCAAATTTTTGTGAAGGTTTTTGCATTTTGATATACTATACTGTACGCATGGGTTACATACATACTTAATAGATTTTGTATTTTTATACTTAGGAAGTGCGCTAGCCTCAAGCTTTGCTTCTATCTAACTTGTCGTTAAACAGGAACTTTTACTATTTTTTTTCAAAATATTGCATTTTTTAGGCAAAATGGCATTAACTAGCCCATGACTGTAAAAGTAACAGCAGGATCTAGTCTACATTGTAGCTAGTTTGGGGCAGCACGGTGGCTCAGTGGTTAGCCCTGCAGTCTTGAAGCTGGGATCCTGGGTTCAAATTCCACCATGGACAACATCTGGAAGAAGTTCATATGTACTCCCCATGTTTGGGTGGGTTTTCTGGGTTTTCCAGTTTCCTTTCACACTCCACAGACAAAGTGATATGTGAGCCCCAATGGGTAGTACTTGTCCGATTTATACCCCAATGTGAGTGTACTAAGGGTGCCAATACACATCAAAGCAATTGCATGGATCAAGATCCCTCATTAGTTTGGTTGGGACCCAACCAAAAGAGGTTGACTTGCCGTTGGCAGTTGGACTCATGTAAAACTGGCTATTTTTTGTGTGCTAAGTATCTCAATTTTTGATGCCCCCCCCAAGGAAGCCCTATACAAAACGCACGTCGGGGCCCATTATTGGCATCCTCTCTCTCCCCCCGGAGCAGGACAAAATGGGTGAGTGACACTGTGCTCAATTATCGATCACTTTCTGCATTAGCATTATACCTTAGTTATACACTGGGCATTCTATTTAATTATTAGTGGGTATCTACAGTATATAGAATTTACTTGGCTTTTAGCTTTGTCCGGTTGGATTGTATGTTGTGACCAGCTTCTGCCATAGAAGCACCTTAAAGGGATACATATATATTTCAATACCTGGTGTATACTATCAATACAGATGGCATATTGATTCTATGTCACATATACCCACGTGTCATCAGTCTTTTTCTTAGATTACAGGGTCATGCCTTCTGATTGAGCTCTCCTGCTCTTCAGCCTCAGGCTATTTTAATTCTTCATTTGCAGGTTCCTATCCGCCCATAAATTGTAGGTTTTTTAACCCAAAGAGAGGAATTAGTTTGATAGGGACCCAACAAAAATGAGGTCGCCTTGTCGCTGGCTGTTGGGCTCACATAAAACTTGCCATTTTTGTGTGCTAAGTATCTCAATTTTTACATGTTTTTCATAGCAGTAATGCTTGTCTATATTACCATATTCATTGTTCCACATATCTTAGTGCTACAGTGTGCAACTGTCTCCTTTTTGTAACTATGCGTCACATTCAGTTTGCACCTGTTCACATTAGAAAAGTAGGATGTGCCATCAGTCTTTTTCTTAGATTACAGGGTCATGCCTTCTGATTGAGCACTCCTGCTCTTCAGCCTTCAGCTATCTTAATTCTCCATTTGCAGGTTTCTGTCCACCCATAAATTGTAGGGTTTTTTTTAACCCAAAGAGAGGCGTTAGTTTGATAGGGACCCAACAAAAATGAGGTCACCTTGCCGTTGGCAGTTGGGCTCACATATAACTGGCCATTTTTGTGTGCTAAGTATCTCAATTTGTGCATGTTTGTCATACCAGTAATGCTTGTCTATATTACCATATTCATTGTTCCACATATCTTAGTGCTACAGTGTGCAACTGTCTCCTTTTTGTAACTATGCGTCACATTCAGTTTGCACCTGTTCACATTAGAAAAGTAGAATGTGCAATCAGTCTTTTTCTTAGATTACAGGGTCATGACTTCTGATTGAGCACTCCTGCTCTTCAGCCTTAGGCTATCTTAATTCTCCTGTCCGCCCATAAATTGTAGGTTTTTTAACCCAAAGAGAGGCATTAGATTGATAGGGACCCAACAAAAATGAGGTCACCTTGACGTTGGCTGTTGGGCTCACATATAACTGGCCATTTTTGTGTGCTAAATATCTGAATTTGTGCATCTTTGTCATAGCAGTAATGCATGTCTATATTCTCATATTCATTGTTCCACATATCTTAGCGCTACAGAATGCAACTATCTCCTTTATGTTACTATGTTTTGGGGTTTTTAACCCAAAGAGAGACATTTGTTTGTTAGGGACCCAACAAAAATGAGGTCACCTTGACGTTGGCTGTTGGGCTCACATAAATCTGGCCATTTTTGTGTGCTAAATATCTCAATTTGTGCATGCAGAATGCAACTATCTCCTTTTTGTTACTTGGTTTTCATGATAGTCAGTGGCTTAACAAGGAAAGGCATAAATACCCTACCTGTTAGTGTGACACCAAAACCAATAATACATTAATACATGTCAAGTTAAAAAAGTAAAAGAAATGTACCTTATGTGAGTAATGCTGATCCACAATACGAGCCAACCCAAAATCTCCAATCTTGAGTACGAGATCCTCTGTACTAATGAAGATATTGGCTGGTTTCAGATCCCTATGGAGCACATTGGCTGAATGGATGTACTTCAAACCACGTAGAAGCTGGTATATGAAAAGCTTGGCATGGTCCTCAGTAAGTGGCCCTTGTTCCAACAGCCGAGAAAGATCGGTCTCCATGTGTTCCTGAACAATGTAAACCACATTGTACCGAAAAATGTCCCCTTGAAGGTCGGTCCCCCTGGGTCCCAGCACGGCGTGAACTTTCACAATATTGTCATGGCTAAGACGTCGGATGATCTTAATCTCTCGTAAGGCGTGCTTCATACTCCGACAATCGCTAATAGTGATCTTCTTTACCGCCACTTTTCGAGAATTTTTGCTGTCGGTGGCAGAAAGAACAAGACCATTGGCCCCGAAACCCAATGGCTTAAAATCCACAAAGTGCCCACCCAAATCATAGCCGTACATGTTAGCAATAAAATCGCACTTCTCTGCCATGGCAATGCCAATTTTTTTTTTTTTATATATATATATATAATTATGGAAGGATTTTTTGCAAAATTTAGGCAAAAAAAAACATTTCAAAAAGAAAATAAATAAACAAAAAAAAAAGGAAAATTACAAAAAATGACAAATTAATAAACCTCAATGATGAAAAGTTGAGCTTGGATATTTTTGTATCCAACTGCAGCTCTCGCCATCCAAACTTTATTTGCAGAGTACATAGTAGGTTGCTGGTTTTATACTCGTCTCGTTAAAAGACTTGGCTGTGACGTAACATGGAGTGGTGCAGCCTTTCAATCCGCTGGCTCCGAGCACCGGTTGTTTCCAAGCTTCTGCTGATTGTCCACGGACCTGTAACATCACCCCTCGAAATAAAGCCTTCCCGTTATTCCCATGCTGGTCACAGCCTGGTGATGAATAAGCTTATTCTCCTTCCTTTAATCTCCCTCTCGGTGATGCAATCCGTACCGGTGGTAAACACGAGTCCTCAGCGAGGGACCCCAGCCCTTCCCGTCACAGCTGTAGGACCATACACTTCTCTGGCTGCACCGTCATTGCTCAGCGCTCCTTCTAGCAAGTGATCTTTGATCTTGGTACAAGACTCGAGCTCTGCGTGAGACTTGCATTGTGATCGGCGTCCAGCCTTGAGTCCTGTCTCTTTATCATCCTCTCTGAAAGCAAGAACAGGATTGATTGAATTGACAGGACAATAAATGGTGGCGGCTTACGTTAACTCTTACTGTGTGAAGGTTGACATGAAATCTAAACGCAAGTGTCGGAGCCTGACCTTTGGTAATTCATTAGCACTGCTCACTTACATTACTGCATTTTTCTAGTTAAAGAATTCCATAGGTTGTAACAGCTTACCATAGGAAAAAAACAGCATGTACAATAAGTCAAAAAGTTTACCAGTAGCGTTGTCGTTCAGAAATGTCGTCAATATATCGCATGGTTTACAACAGTTGGGGCTGCTCTACTTGGGTGTCAAAGCAATGTGTAATATTCACGGCCGGTGTAGGGGCAGCAAGCGGGGTTAGTGGACCCACTGGACCTTGGTTTACCCTCTTCCTCTTCCCACCATCGCATCCAAGATTTCTCCCATGTCTCCCCCATACTCTGGAATGCTCTGCCACAACACCTCAGACTCTCGCCTACCTTGACAAGCTTCAAAAGGAACCTGAAGACCCACCTCTTCCGACAAGCCTACAACCTGCCGTCACCCTCAGTCTGATACAGCGCCGCACAATCAGCTCTACCCTAACCTACTGTATCCTCACCTATCCCTTGTAGACTGTGAGCCCTCGCGGGCAGGGACCTCTATCCTCCTGTACCAGTCTGTGCCTTGTATTGTTTATGATTATTGTACTTGTCCCTATTATGTATACCCCTTTCACATGTAAAGCGCCATGAAATTGATGGCACTATAACAATAAATAATAATAATAATAATAATGGTAGTGGGAGAGGATTAAATAAGTGCTCACCGGATGGCAGACGACAGGTATAACTCCCAGTAGCTGGGACTGTGGCAGCTGACCCACATGGCAGGTTTGGACACTGGTACAGTCATGACCACGGGTATGGTCGAGTCATTAATGAAGACTTTAAATAAACCCCCCACCCTTACCTTCCCTAAAATAAAGAGACTGCACATCAATATGGATTTTATTGGCCACAGCAGCCTTTATTGTAACAAAACAACATAAATAACAGAAATATACTCAATAGAACCGGAAGGTGGTCCTCGAAGCCCCAAAACCGGCAAACGGGTATTCTACACAAACTGTAGCCAGACTGATGTTTTACCCCCAGCCGCTCAAGCACCGGCTCGGAGGCACCAGTTAACCAACAACCTGGCCTCATCTGAACACACGCCCCCAACCCGCGGCCCACCAGGCCTACCACGGGATTATCCTACACGCCGGCATGTAAAGAGTCCACATGAGGGGTCCAGAACCTTACGGGTTCCCCTCCCACCGTTCCGCCACAAACCCCAAATTCCAACTTTGAGGACCCTCCTCCCCTTCGCTATGCTGGTATGACAAGAAAAGAAAAATTGGGAAGATGGGTGGGAGATTGTTCCGTTTTCTGTGCCCAAAATGGATGACCCCACTAACTGACCACCCCTTATAAGCCCCTTAATTGTTCCCACCCCCACTAACTACACCCACAATGCACAATTCAAAAACCTCTACTTCCGCCCCCTCTAAATATCTTTAACCCCTGCCTAACCCCAATCACTTAATCTCCCTTTTGTTTCCGTCCCAACCCAGTCATGTCAGCCTCCCTTTCAAGGCTGGGACCAGTACGGCCTCTCTGGATGACTAAGGGAGAAAGGCAGGCGGGTATGGACAGATATGGTGGGCACAACAGGGACATATAGGTATGGGAAGGCAGGTAGGGTACAGGTAATTGATCCAGGGATAACGTGACATGACTTTGGTATAGTCGAGTTTCGGTGACCCAACCATACACCTGTTCTACTGTCCCCTTACCCCTAGTGGCTATGAAATCAAGCACATACAATAGGATTGGATGAAACAGCCACAGCAGCCTGCAGATTCTGACACTCCACCTGATGGTTTCTCTGGTGTCTGGGATCAACACAGGCATACTCGGGCATCAACCTGCTGTTTGCTGATTTATATGCATGTTAGCAAGAGTTAATCACATCTGCTCCCCTCCTATTTATGCTGGTTGAATCCATCCACCAATCCATCCACATATAGTTAATTTGATGTTGGTCTGTGAGGTGTTCTGCTCCAGATTCTCTGGTGAAACTTGTGTTTTGGTTGTGCCTATTGCTTGGAGCAGTTGTGGCGTGTACCCCTCTTGTTTGTATCTTCCTTCCTGCTCTTGTTTTTCCTCCTGAATCTCTTATTGTCTTTACCTTTGCATGTGCGTACTGTGTGCCAGAGTTTTGGATTTCCCTTGTCTGTCTTTATCTGTGGTTTTCTACACACTCCTGTCCTCTCCTTTCCTTTCCTGGGGGGAGGGGAAATCAGATCAGGACTGGTCAGGAGCAGGTCCAGGAAGAAAACTCAGGCATCGCCACCATGAGGAGTATCCCTGAAGTAAGGGATAGCATAGGGCCTACAAGCTTGACAGCTTGAGTTTTGGATACTCCTTTTCTCTATCTGTTGTTTTCTACAAACTCCTGTCCCTTCCATGGGGTAGGTGAAATCAGATCATAACTGGTCAGGAGCAGGGCCAAGAACAAGACTCAGGCCTCTCCACCATCAATAGTATTGTAGAAAAACAGACTACCAGTAAATCCAATCATGGATAAAAAAGTGAATGCAAATATTTTTTATTAATTCATTATGCAAATGTGGCACCCTGGCCTAGCCAGGTCGTCACAGATAACACACCAACACCCCACCCCCACTAGACAGGGACAACAGCCAAACACAAAACCCTTGTTGCCTCCCTCCAGTGTCTGATGTCCACACCAGGTGCGGCGGAGTCAAGCGGTTAGCTCCACCCACTGAGGAGTTCACAGGCCTGGAGGCGGGAAAAGTGACAGATAGAGTTTGGAGTTTGAGGAGTGAGGAGCAAGCACTTGGGTGTCTGGGTTTGTGGCCCAGGCACTGACAGCAAGGTTGGCAGGCGGTGGTGGCCGTCTGCAGGAGTGGTGGAGCAACGCGGAACCGTAGGACCGGGGACGGGCGACGGCCCGCCGGTACCGGCCGGGGAGCGAAATGAAGCCAGCACATACAGGCAGGGCCATCGGACCCCGACCACGCTTGGAGCCGCCCACAATAGTCAGATCCGAATGTGACTGGAACCCCAGGGGTTTCACAACAGCAAAAGTCCCGATTGAAGGCAACCGCCCACACCGTGAGGGTATACAGCTACCGCCTAAGGCTAGAGACCCAAGGGCCAGCGTCTGCGGGCAAACGGGCTCCTCCGGTACCCATACACTGGGGAGCGGACTACCGTTGGGAATCCATAGTAGTCAGAAAGAGAACATCAAGGTGCAGGGAAAGACAGCCGCCATCACCTGTCCGGGGAGAAGCACTGCAGCCGGCTGTGGGACCCATCCATCCAGCCGTTTGGTTTACCGAGGACTTTGTACCTTTCTTGCTGAGTGAGTACACCCATGCCATCCGGAACCGCGCCGCGCTGTCCCTGCGACCCTGCACCTCACCAACCCTGTCTCCCCGTCACAACATAACCAGGCCCCGGGACCACTGACCCCTACCCACGTTTGGGGAAAACAACATCCCAGCTGCTCCCTACCATCGCTCCCGGGATCCCCGTCACCAGCAGCAGTGGTGACCATCTTCACCACGACCCGTGGGTGACGACTAAATTCCCCAAACCAACCACCCCTTTCACTCACGGGCGAGGAGCGCCGCTTGAGTCCCTGGATCCGGCCCACCGCTCGAGCCACCGAGCAGCCATCGCAGCAGCGCCGGACCCGAGCGTTAGCGAGCGCAGCGCAGCGGCGTCCTCCCCGCCCGCGACACAAATATTATACAAACTGCCAACATATCTCATAAAATCATCCCACAACCCATAAACAGTTATAGTTTGTTCTTTCTTGGTCTGTGAGGTCCCAGACTTTGCTTGGTGCGGTTGTGGAGTTTATCCCTCTTGTTTTGTATCTTCCTTCCTGCTCTTGTTTTTCCTCCTGAATCTCTTATTGTCTTTAACTTTGTGTGTGTGTATGTGTGTGTGTGTGTGTGTGTGTGTGTGTGTGCTGTGTGACAGAGTTTTGGATTTCCCTTGTCTGTCTTTATCTTTGGATTTCTACACACTCCTGTCCTGTCCCTCCCTGGGGGGAGGGGGAATCAGATCAGGACTGGTCAGGAGCAGGGCCAGGAAGGAGACTCAGGCATCACTACCATAAGGAGTATCCCTGAGGTTAGGGATAGCATAGGGCCTGCTAGCTTGACATAAAAAAATTGAAACATTTAAAAAGTATACTCATTATTCCAATCTACCTAATATTAAATTATTTAACCCATAAGGTAAATACGATCAAGGAAAAAAAAAATGCCAGAATTGTTCTTTGGTCGCTGCACCTCCCCCCCAAAGAATGCAATACAAAGTGATCAAAGCATATATAAGTTTGGTATCGCTGTGATTGTACTAATCTGAAGAATCGTGTTTTTTGACAATTTTAACAATCTATGGAAAAATAAAGAAATAAAGAAGTTATATCTGTTGAAACAGCGTAAGTGGAAAATTGCCATAAAGGGTTGTCAACCCTTGGGGACCATATTTTTTCTTTTTTTACATGTTTTTTGGAGTAATAATCAGTTTTGTAATTTGGTTTTATTAAACATTTCCCATTATTTGATTGTTACACATTTTTTTTTCCCCATACATTCAACTTTGATGTGGTCTGTGGTTATAAATCAGCTGAGAGGAGCTTAGAAAAAAATGGATATAAGAGTTAAAGGGAATCTGTCAGCAGGTTTTTGCTCCTCCATGTGAGAGCAGCATAATGTAGAGACAGAGACCCTGATTCCAGTGATGTGTCACTTACTGAGCTGTTTTCTGTCATTTTGATAAATTCAATGTTTTCTCTGCTGCAGATTTAGCAGTTATACAGAGCTCATGAATATGCCAGACTACCTGCAGCATGCCAAGTAGTCCTGTAATGATAATCTGCTGCTGATTAAACAGTGATTTTATGAAAAATACACTAAGCAGCCCAGTAAGTGACATTGCTGGAATCAGGATCTCTGTCTCTACATTATGCTGCTCTCTGACTAGATGGCAAAAACCTGGGGACAGATTCCCTTTAAACACTCTCCTGTCAGACAGGTAGAGCGATCTCAATGACAGATTCCCAGTTAGCTCCTTCTGCAGCCAACACTAGGCAGTGCAGCAGAGACGCTATCTAAGAAAAACGGTGAACATTTTTTTTAATGAAACCCAATTGTAAAAATTTATTTGATGCCAAAATACTTCCATTTAAGTAATAAAAAAAGTTTTTGGAAAACTGAACATCTTCTTTGAAAAGTTAACCAAGATCATCAGAACTACGGTATTACAGTTGTTACTGTTTAATTCAGCTGCTAAGAGGAATCATTGCTCTTATAAGGGCACAGCAACTGTTGATATTTTACTATTTTCTGATATCTTGTGACATTAAAGGGGTTATCTGGCTTATTTTGACTTTATTTTATTATTTCCCTATTGGGCTACATTGGGGCAGGTAAGTAGATAGAGCCCTATGTGTGTGTGGGGAGTGCAGAGCCATATGGTGTTTGTGCGATGCAGAGCCCTATGTGTGTGTGAGGTGCAGAGCCCTATGTGTGTGTGGTGTGCAGAGCCCTATGTGTGTGTGGTGTGCAGAGCCTGATGTGTGTGTGGTGTGCAGAACCCGATGTGTATATGCGGTGCAGAGCCCTATGCGTGTGTGCGGTGCAGAGCCCAATGTGTGTGTGGGGGGTGCAGAGCTCTATGTGTGTGTGCGGTGCAGAGCCCAATGTGTGTGTGGGGGGTGCAGAGCTCTATGTGTGTGTGCGGTGCAGAGCCCAATGTGTGTGTGAGGGGTGCAGAACCCTATGTGTGTGTGATGCAGAGCCCGATGTGTGTGTGCGCTGCAGAGCCCAATGTGTGTGTGGGGGGTGCAGAGCTCTATGTGTGCGGTGCAGAGCCCGATGAGTGTGTGGGGGTGCAGAGCCCTATGTGTGTGTGCGGTGCAGAGCCCGATGTGTGTGTGCGGTGCAGAGCCCAATGTGTGTGTGCGATGCAGAGCCCAATGTGTGTGCGCGGTGCAGAGCCCAATGTGTGTGTGGGGGGTGCAGAGCTCTATGTGTGCGGTGCAGAGCCCGATGTGTGTGTGGGGGGTGCAGAGCTCTATGTGTGCGGTGCAGAGCCCGATGTGTGTGTGGGGGGTGCAGAGCCCTATGTGTGTGTGCGGTGCAGAGCCCAATGTGTGTGTGCGATGCAGAGCCCAATGTGTGTGCGCGGTGCAGAGCCCAATGTGTGTGTGGGGGGTGCAGAGCTCTATGTGTGCGGTGCAGAGCCCGATGTGTGTGTGGGGGGTGCAGAGCTCTATGTGTGCGGTGCAGAGCCCGATGTGTGTGTGGGGGGTGCAGAGCTCTATGTGTGCGGTGCAGAGCCCGATGTGTGTGTGGGGGGTGCAGAGCCCTATGTGTGTGTGCGGTGCAGAGCCCGATGTGGTGGGGGGTGCAGAGCCTGATGTGGTGGGGGGTGCAGAGCCCGATGTGGTGGGGGGTGCAGAGCCCGATGTGGGGCTGTTATTTCCAATGGTAGAGTGATAACAGGTCAGTGCTGGGGCAGAATACTGACAGGGAATGTGTGTGCAGGGGGCGGGGCTGAACAGTGAGGCTGGGCGGTGCAGCACTGACTGTGAGGTTCGGCAGTCAGGCACATCATGTTTGCTGGAGCTGAATGTAAACAAAGAGCTGCAGAGAATAAAGGGATAATTCAAGAGGAACAAAAGTTAGAAAACAAAAAATAACAATGTAGGGGTGTTTTATATGACAATACAGCACAGATTAGCTTAACAAAAATTTTTGAGTTTATGTCGGACAAGTCCTTTAAGCCTTTAAGTATGGTTTTGTGACAGACCATTTTGGGAGTATATAAAAAAAATTAAAGAGGCATCCCAAAGTCAAACCTTATCAGCTATCCTCTATATAGGGAACGTTTAGGGTTTTGTTTGAATAGAGCAATGAGTCTATGGGACTGACGGATATAGACCCAGTGAGCATGGTAAACCACCAGAAAACGCGGGACTTTTGGTGTCATGATAAATGGCAGTCCCAGAAGCAGCACTTTCCTATTATAACATTTATCTGCTAAACTGTGGATAGCTGAATCTTTTTTATTATGGGAAAATCCATTTAATTGCAGATCCACATCTCAATTTTTGGCTTGAATAATTACAAAGGGGTAGAACAGGTTCAGCTTTGCATGCAAAGGGTTTTAATGCATCTTTTTAAGGGAGTAAACAGATAACATGAGGGCAAGTTTGGAATGTGTCTATATTTGGAATCCAAATTTTTGGAGGGACGTTATAACAATCACAACTTGTAGAATAGTTTCAGAGAATACAGAGGAATCAGCAAGAGGTTGTGCTCCAGCAAGTTGCCTTTTTTCCCACCAGTTTTCCTTTTTGCAGGCTCTATCATTGGTTTTCAGTTGTCTCTGAGCTGGTGGGTAGAGACTAGACACTTTTCATGTCTCCTATACACAGCACACACAGACATGAGGGATTCCTGCTCTCTTGTCTCTGAGCTGGTGGGTGTAGACTAGCTGCTATGATGTCTCCTATACACAGCACACACAGACATGAGGGATTCCTGCTCTCCTGTCTCTGAGCTGGTGGGTGGAGACTGGCTCCTATGATGTCTCTTATACACAGCACACACAGGCATGAGGGATTCCTGATCTCCTGTCTCTGAGCTAGTGGGTGGAGACTAGCAACTATGATGTCTCCCATACACAGCACACACAGACATAAGGGATTCCTGCTCTTCTGTCTCTGAGCTGGTGGGTGGACACTAGCTGCTATGATGTCTCCTATACACAGCACACACAGACATGAGGGATTGCTGCTCTTTTGGCTCTGAGCTGGTAGGTGGAGACTGGCTGCTATGATGTCTCCCATACACAGCACACACAGACATGAGGGATTCCTGCTCTTCTGTCTGAGCTGGTGGGTGGATACTAGCTGCTATGATGTCTCCCATACACAGCACACACAGACATGAGGGATTCCTTCTCTTCTGTCTCTGAGCTGGTGGGTGGAGACTAGCAACTATGATGTCTCCTATACACAGCACACACAGACATGAGGGATTGCTGCTCTCCTGTCTGAGCTGGTGGGTGGACACTAGCTGCTATGATGTCTCCTATACACAGCACACACAGACATGAGGGATTGCTGCTCTTTTGGCTCTGAGTTGGTGGGTGTAGACTGGCTGCTATGATGTCTCCCATACACATAACACACAGACATAAGGGATTCCTGCCCTTCTGTGTCTATCAAATGTTCAGAAGCAGCAGCATGGAGGACATTATACAGCAGGACTGAGCAGTGTAGCTCTGAATCCAGCTCTGGAGGGCTGTTAAAACATATAATTGAAAGCATAAGCATATGTCTGCGTATCTCTGCTGCTTTCACTCCCTCAGCTCCTCCTCCCTCTCCATAGACTTAAATAGGCAGCTGTAATCTGAGCCCTTGGTTCTCCGGCAATCCAACATGTCTGAAGAACGATTTTTACATTTTTACAGAGGAAATGTTGCGTTCAGGAGGCAGGGGGAGGGAACGTAGAGGCTCATAAGCAGAGAAAGAAACATATTTATCTCATAAGATACATTACAAAGTTTCTAATATTCACCCGTGCTATTGATTTATGGAAAATTACTTGTAATGACATTGACCATTTATATTTCATTTTTCCTTTGAAATAACGCACTTTATAAGGCTTCTATGAATGATTATCTCCTATAACTGCTTTCCAAATATATATTTTGCAACAGTCTTGATATTCTCAGAACTGTCCCATGGCCAAAAGGGTCTGAGTTATGCAATTCTACATTAAAAAAAGACATTTCTAGTAGTAAGCCACAACCCTTCCCGTTAGGGGAAAGGGCCGACACCAGGTTTATGTGGGCCCTTATGTGGCCCCCAGTTTCATAAATAAAGTCTGCTGGGTCCCTATGGAAAATTTGGACCTGCAACCCCCTTCCCCGCATGTTGTTTAGATCTTGTATGAATCCAAATCCCATAAAGACATAAGTATTGCCCCCCCCTCTTCCGTCATTATGTAGTAATGTCACCTATCCGGTACTAATGTCCCTCATCCTGGGCCCTTTCCTGGTAAATGTACCCCCCATCTTGGGCTATATGTCCCCCATCTTGGTGAATATGTCCCCCATTCTGGTGTATATGTCCCCATCCTGGGTCCCTTCATAGTAAAAATGTCCCTCATTATGGTATTTGTGTGACGCCCTGGACCCCAGGGGTCACAGGTAATAACATCTACCACATACACACACACACCCCCATCCCCTGTGAGGTCACACACATGTCACCTGAAAGGGAGACCTGATGCCTCCCTCAGGGCCAGTAGAGCACACCAGGTGGGCGGAGTCAGGCGGAAAGGCACGCCCACCGATGAGACTACTGTCCTGGGGCAGGAAGTTCAAACGGACAAAGTTTGGAGTTGACAGTGAGTGGTAGTGGAGCAGCTGTCAGGGACCCGGGTAGGAGCCTGGGCCCCTTAGAGAACGTCAGGCAGGTAGGCGGTGGTGGCCATCTGCAGGAGTACCGGTAAAGCAACCAGCAGAACCGTACGGACCGGGCCTGGGTTGGAGCCCGCCGGTCCCAAACCGGGGAGTCAACCGTGTACCGGAGCACCAACAGGAGGGTACTCAGACCCCGACCTAGCTTAGAAGCCACTGAGTGTAGGCAAATTGACTGATTGCTGGCCGGACTTCACGGGTTCATCCACACCCAAAGTCCCGAAAGAAGGCAAAAGCCCACCGAGACCAGGTGAGCGCCACCACCAAGGGCCAAACACCCGACGGGCCAGCGCCTGTGGGCAACCGTGGGCTCCTCCGGCAGCTCAACGCCGGGGAGCAGGCCACCACTGCTTAGGCAGGGGGGGCCGAAACACAAACATCCGAACTTTGGTTTACCAGTGACTCTGAGTGTGAATAAATCGTGAGTACACCAGTGCCATCCGGGCACGACGCTACACCGCGGCACGGCGCCCTGCACCCCGACGACGACATCACCCCCCTTTCCAGTCCCCCACCGGGGGCCCCGGGACACACCGCCCCTACTCACGGAGGGGCTAACATCTCAGCTGCGGCCGCAACACCGATCCCGGATGAGCCCGCCATCACTCCCGCCGCAGCGGTGGTGCATCCCCCGTCACCACGACCCGTGGGTGGCATCACGACCCGTTACACGACCATCCAAACCCCACACAGCCTCCCTTTAACAAGAGCGACGTGGCCCTCGGTCCAGAGGCGCTCGTGCCACCGACAACCTGAGCCCAGACCTCGAGCGGCTCGGCCGGAGGAAGCGGCCGGGCCCCTCTCAGGGTGGTACATTTGTGTCCCCCATTCTAGGTGTGTTCTGGGTAAATAGGTCCCCCATCCTGGTCGGTGGCAGACACAGCCATAAAAGGGCCCCTGTGAAGAAGACTATATGGGTTCTTTGAAACCCAAGAGCTTATAAACATGCATAATTGCACCTGCTTTGAAGCTGAATGTGGACCCCTTACCTCTTGAAACCCTGTGAAACCTGATAGGTTGCACCAATAGTATGTCCACCCCCATCCTGTTATATATGTCCTCCATAGCAGAAAGTAATAGAGACTGGTTTTCAACACCGCGCCAATGACCAAAAAGGATAGTAGATAGAATTAATGTTTCTTTATTTTCATGCACAGGTCAACGCGTTTCAGAAGTCTCAGCTCCCTTCATCAGGACAAACAGGCAAAAGAACATAAAAACAAAAAAATGTTGATGTTCTTTTGCCTGTTTGTCCTGATGAAGGGAGCTGAGTCTCCTGAAACGTGTTGACCTGTGCATGAAAATAAAGAAACATTAATCCTATCTACAGTCCTTTTTGGTCATTGTCGCGGTGTTGAAAACCAATCTCTATTATTTTCTGCTATCTACCAATTCTGGGACTGCAGCCTTTGACCTGGAGTGTACATGCGCATATAGGAGTTGTGACTGGCACAACTTCTATAGCTGAGTTTGATTTTATTAATTAACCTCTTTCCTATTGGGGTAAGACCCTATTGAGCTTTCTTTTCCACAATTTTTTCCATATATGTCCTCCATGACAGGCCCCATCCTGGTATATATGTTCCCATCCTGGTATATATGTCCTTCTTTTGGGCCCTTTTTCTAATATATATATATATATATATATATATATATATATATATATATATATATATATATATATATATATATATATATATATTAGTCCCCTTCCTGCTTCTGAAACTGAAAAAAAAAAAAACATTCTACTCACCTCCCTCTGCTCCCACGTTATCCAATGGCCTCCTCTGCAGCCGACACTGTGGTTAGCAGCTGATATGAGAGTGCCTGCTAAGGTGATATATGACATCACTGCTGTGCGTCCCCAGTCATGGGCATGCCGACGTCATCTGCCGGCCTGTTTGGCTGGCGGTATGTATTGCGGTGCAGGGACCCGACGGCTTTCTATACCGCAATACATCTCCGCTGGATGTGTATCCTTGGACGCACATACTGCTGAAGTAGGTACTCGGGTCAGTGCTCTCCTCCACGCCTGGGCTTGAGGCTTGGTTGTGACTTCTTCTGCTTTTAGTTCTCCAAAAGTCTTCAAAGTTCTATAACTTTTAAGTACTGCTGCCATAATTTACAGCAGCATCTAAGGGTTTAATCTGTGATCGGTACAACTAGACTTGGATACCAACTGTATTACACAGCCGGCACCTAGCAGGGTAGCTTCTGCGCCCGCTCCGTACATGCAGTGTGCATAGGACACAGTGCATAGGATCCTATTGCATTGGCCCCTGGTACTTGCCCTAAACACCCAGGTGCTAGTGTGGCGCCCCTGCGGAAGAACAGCGGCCCGGTAACGAGTAGCCCCCGACCCCGTGGGCGCGTGACTGGTACCAGTCCTGGAGAGAGCACGCGATCACAAATACAATGAATGGTTGGCACAAATATATACTATATATATATATACTATTATACCGCGTCTCAGTGAGTAGAGGATACATATCAATGTCTTCTATGAATTTCTCTTTGACATCTAATTCCAAGAATTTCTTGAAGAATCTGCATCTAAATCTCTTTTTCCAGACGGTCATGTATCATCATCATCATGTCGCCTGTTTGCTTAATGGAGCGGAGAAGGCAATATATTCCACAGATTATCCCTTTTTTATTGGAGATTACGGCGCACATTTCCTCATACCTGCTCGCTCAGTTCACTGTATGAATGGTTTTATTGACGGCACTGCGCGGCCGGTCCGGGCTCAGGTTACTCATCTCAATAGCTGCAAAATAAAATTTTATGTGGAGTCGTGGTAAAGTTTAAGAGAAAAGTATACAGATTATTGCAGGGCTGCAAACAAGGAGGGTGTTAGGACCAGGAGGACGGGTAGGCCCAGGAGGTGGATCCACTGGGCTGAACACCTCACCGAGGGCAAGGTGCCCGGTAGCCGGAGCACTACGGGTAGCAGGACAGTCCGTTCAGAGGAGTGGAGTGAAGAAGTCCCTGGGACCACGGAATCTCTGAAGGTAGTCCGGGTGACGGAGCTCAGGTTCGGAGGCCGAGATGATGTCAGGCAGAGTCCGGAACCAGCGGAGCGAGGAGGTCGGTCACCACACGGATCCAGGGATCGGAGATGGCAGGGACTGACGAGATGGCGGACAGTCACCGTTCGGGGTTCTGGAATCGTCAGGACCGGTTGGCGAGACAGGAGCGACTCTACAAGAGAGATAGGTAAGTACGGGACAAGGCACAGGGAGACCTGACTCCTAGCTTAGCAAACACGAAGAACAGGCCCCGCCCACTTGGAAAGGAACCCCCTATATACCCTGTACCTGCATCTTCAATATCCTGTTGGAGGACGCTGGCCCTTTAAGAAAAGGTCAATGACCGCGCGCGTGCCCTGATGCGATGTACAGGAGGCAGGAGTGCCGGGCTGGCTCAACATAGCAGACGGGCGCCGGGACCGGGGACCGGGTTGCCTGGAGGACGCAGGTGAGGGAGCATGGAGGCTGCGGAGCGGGGGACCGGGGAGCGTGGCACGGGAGCGGGGAAGCGTGGTTCGGGAGCAGGGAAGCGTGGCAGAGGAGCCGGGGAGCGTGGCAGGGGAGCCGGGGAGCGTGACAGAACCCCCTCCCCCACGCCCCCCTCCCCGCAACCGGGACAGGAAGGCACGTATCAGAGGAGTACCCACATTCTCCCGGGGTTCCCAGGACCTATCCTCAGGACCATACCCAGCCCAGTCCACCAAGAAGAACTGTCGGCCCCGCACGGTCTTCATGGCCACGATATCCCTTACCGCATAGATGTCATCGTCAGCAATAGGAGGAGGAGCAGAACTGGCAACAGCGGAGAAGGGACCAAGGACAACCGGCTTGAGCAGGGAGACGTGGAAGGAGTTGGGTATCTTTATCGTGGCCGGGAGCTGCAGCTTGTAAGAGACCTCATTGATCTTGCCGACGACTTTAAACGCCCCGACTTTAAACGACCCAGCTTGTACGATGGTAGCTTCAATCGGACATATTTGGAAGCAAGCCAGACCAGATCTCCTGGAGAGAAACACGGAGGATCCAGACGCCTCTTGTCCGCGTGTCTCTTCATCCGCAGAGAAGCGCGTCCAAGGGACGTCTTGACAGAGTTCCAAATTGCCGAAAAGTCACGGACTACAGTATCAGCAGCAGGGATATCAGAGGAAGGAGATACAGGTAAAGGGACGGAAGGCTGAAGTCCGTAAACAACATGGAAGGGAGAACTGGAGGAGGACTCGCTGACGTGATGGTTATGGGAGAATTCAGCCCAGGGAAGGAGCGTGGACCAATCGTCATGATGGATGTTAACGTAGTGACGCAAGAAGGAGGTCAGGATCTGATTGAATTGTTCCACTTGGCCATTCGTCTGAGGATGGTAGGCCGACGAAAAGTCCAGAGCCACTCCCAGATGTTTGCAGAGGGCCCTCCAGAAGCACGAGGTAAACTGAGTTCCTCTGTCGGACACAATGTGTGATGGAAAGCCATGCAAGCGGAAGATGTGCTGTATGTAGGCGTCAGCGAGCTCCTGGGCAGAGGGCAGTCCAGCCATAGGGATGAAATGAGCCATCTTGTAGAAACGGTCCACCACGACCCATATGACCGTATGTCCGGAGGACAAGGGCAAGTCTGTAATAAAGTCCATTGCAATGTGTTGCCACGGAACGGAGGGAATAGGCAGCGGCAGAAGATGACCATATGGCAGGTGTGTGGGTGTCTTGTTCCGGGCACAAGAGGAGCAGGCTGAGACAAAGGACATGACGTCCGTGCGAAGGGATGGCCACCAATAGTGACGTACAATTGCATTCCATGTTTTCTTCTGACCGGCATGGCCGGCTATTTTCGAGGCATGGCCCCAGTGCAAGACTTTTTGTCTATCCGTTTCAGAGACATAGGTCTTCCCGGGCGGTATCTGAGCCAGAGTGACGGGAGCCACCGGAATGACTTTACTTGGGCAGATGATGGGTTGCGATGTCTCCTCCTCCTGTTCCATGGGCACTAATGACCTGGACAAGGCATCTGCTCGTACATTCTTATCCGCGGGCCGAAAATGGAGTTGGAAATCGAACCTGGCAACGAACAAGGACCATCTGGCTTGTCGTGGGTTCAGTCGCTGAGCAGACCGCAGGTATTCCAGGTTCTTGTGGTCCGTGTAAATGATCACGGGGTATACTGCTCCCTCCAGAAGGTAGCGCCATTCTTCCAGAGCCAGCTTGACTGCCAATAGCTCTCGGTCACCGATGGTGTAGTTGCGTTCAGGCGCTGAGAAGCTCTTGGAGAAGAAACCGCAAGTAACCATCTTTCCGGTGGAGGACTTCTGCATGAGCACTGCTCCGGCTCCAGAGGAGAAGGCATCCACCTCCAAGGTGAACTGTCAGTTTAACTCAGGACGGTGGAGCACAGGAGAGGAAGCAAATGCCCGTTTCAGGGAGCCAAACGCGGCGTCGGCCGCAGGTGACCAGTCCTTCGGATTAGCCCCCTTCTTGGTCAAGGCAGAGAGAGGCGCAGTCAGGGCAGAAAAGTGAGGGATGAACTGACGGTAATAGTTCGCAAATCCAAGAAAACGTTGAATTGCCTTCAGTCCGGAAGGAGGGGGCCAGTTGAGAATGGAAGAGACCTTCTCTGGGTCCATCTGCAGGCCGGTATCGGAGATTACGTAACCCACGAAGGGAAGAGAAGACTGCTCGAAGACACACTTCTCGTACTTGGCGTACAGACGATTCTCTCTCAGTCTTTGTAGTACCAGCTGCACGTTCTCTCTGTGGGTCTGGAGGTCCGGAGAGAAGACCAGGATGTCATCCAGATACACCACCACACAGACGTAGAGAAGGTCCCGGAACACGTCGTTCACTAATTCTTGAAAGACTGCCGGTGCGTTACATAGGCCGAAGGGCATCACACAATACTCGTAGTGCCCATTGCGAGTGTTAAATGCGGTCTTCCCTTCGTCCCCAGAGCGGATGCGGACCAGGTTGTAGGCACCATGAAGATCCAACTTGGTAAACACACGAGCTCCTCTAAGCCGATCAAACAATTCGGGGGTATTTATTCTTTACAGTGATTTGGTTCAATCCCCGGTAGTCAATGCATGGGCGCAGGTCACTGTTACGAGGGGGACCCGGGGAAGCGTGCCAAGATGGGAAATGGACAGCTTCCGCCGGTCAAGGTCCACTGTGCAGTGTAAGGGACCGCTGCTATGGTCAGGAAAGAGTGAGCGGGTTGCTACTAGTGATCGTCTGGAACGTCACAGACGATCTATGTACACCGGTCCGCCCTAACCCGTGAGGGTTGTATGGCTCGGGGCTTCTCGTACGGTGTACCTGTTGCACGGGGACGCACAGAGGTGCCTACGCACGTGTGCCAGCGGGAGTCACAGGATATGGCACGAGGGTAGCACAGAGGTGCCCACGCACGTGTGCTTTCAATAACCAGGTGAGTCCGGTGGAGACTCGAGGAGCTCACCTGGGACAGGAACACGGCCTGTTGAAGGAGATACTGCTGGAGCAGCAAGGCAGGAACACGGCCTGCAAACCAGGTGCTGCCTGAGCAGCAAGGGCAAAGCCCACGAAAGACAATGACGTCTGTACAGTGGCGTGGCAGCACGCTGCCAGACATCCAAACATAGAAGGACGGTCGCGCACCGCCATGATGGCAGGGGGAGCTTTTAAGGAGGTGTAGCTCCACCCAAGGGCGGGCGCGAGACGGACGTGACTCAATCAGGGTTCGTGACGTCCTGGCCCAGCCAGTCAGGATTCAGCACATCACCAGCCTCGTCATGGGGCCGTGTGATATCAGTGAGCGAATCAGAAGACGTCACGTGGAGCACATGCTCATCTTCCTGCCTCTGGGTCATAAAGGCGGGATCCCCGGTTTCACAATGTGCAGAGACATGGGAAGTCTTGCTGCTTCCCTGAGCATCTATTCTTTGCACACTGCGCAACCTCCCAGAGCCTCCGTGATGCTGAGCAGACGAGCTCATGGCAGGCAAGGGATGGGAGACCGCTCCATTCCCTGCAAGGGGAGAACCACTAGGTGTCACCCTTCTGCTGTGTCTCTGATAAGGCAACTCCTGCAAACTGCACAGTCTCCCAGACCTTTGCTGCTGCTGAGCAGTAGGGTTCGTGGCTGACAAGGAATGGGGGACCACCTCATTCCTTGCAACAAGAGAGCCACGACTTGTAACAGGTCACCCTCTTTTTTCTTAACGAAGAAGAAGCCTGCTCCAGCAGGAGAGGAGGATCTCCGGATGAATCCCCTTGCCAGGTTCTCAGTGATGTAGGCAGACATGGCTCTTGTTTCAGCAGGGGACAAAGGATATATCCGTCTTCGAGGTGGTGTGGTTCCCGGGAGTAGGTCGATGGCACAGTCGTAAGGACGATGTGGCGGCAGTACCTCTGACTCCTTTTTATCAAAAACGTCCGCGAAGGACCAATAGGCCGAAGGCAGTCCTGGTAGGGACTCCGGAACCGGAGGTCGTCGGATGGGTTGTATGGACTTCAGGCAGTTCTCGTGGCAAGAGGAGCCCCATCGGGTAATTTCACCAGTACGCCAGCTGACCGACGGTTCGTGTGTCCGTAACCAGGGGAGTTTAGAGGCTTCCGAGGAAGCCGCCACGGGATCTGCGGCCGTGGACTGTGCTGTTAAAGCCTGAGATGCCAGGGACGTGGCAGTTGCTTGCAGCGTGTTCAGGCGGGTATCCACCGAGGACATGAAGGCCAGCATGCGGGACTGAGTCTCGCGCTGTCGTCCGAGTTCCTGCTGCAAGCCGCCCAGCTGGGCCGCTAGTGCTTCGGCGGGATCCATGGCCTGTTCTTACTGTTAGGACCAGGAGGACGGGTAGGCCCAGGAGGTGGATCCACTGGGCTGAACACCTCACCGAGGGCAAGGTGCCCGGTAGCCGGAGCACTACGGGTAGCAGGACAGTCCGTTCAGAGGAGTGGAGTGAAGAAGTCCCTGGGACCACGGAGTCTCTGAAGGTAGTCCGGGTGACGGAGCTCAGGTTCGGAGGCCGAGATGATGTCAGGCAGAGTCCGGAACCAGCGGAGCGAGGAGGTCGGTCACCACACGGATCCAGGGATCGGAGATGGCAGGGACTGACGAGATGGCGGACAGTCACCGTTCGGGGTTCTGGAATCTTCAGGACCGGTTGGCGAGACAGGAGCGACTCTACAAGAGAGATAGGTAAGTACGGGACAAGGCACAGGGAGACCTGACTCCTAGCTTAGCAAACACGAAGAACAGGCCCCGCCCACTTGGAAAGGAACCCCCTATATACCCTGTACCTGCATCTTCAATATCCTGTTGGAGGACGCTGGCCCTTTAAGAAAAGGTCAATGACCGCGCGCGCCCTAATGCGCATGCGCGAGGCCCGGGTGCCAGAAGCCAGAGCAGGATGTGATGTACAGGAGGCAGGAGTGCCGGGCTGGCTCAGCATACCAGACGGGCGCCGGGACCGGGGACCAGGTTGCTTGGAGGACGCAGGTGAGGGAGCATGGAGGCTGTGGAATGGGGGACCGGGGAGCGTGGCACGGGAGCGGGGAAGCGTGGCACGGGAGCGGGGAAGCGTGGCAGAGGAGCAGGGGAGCGTGGCAGGGGAGCCGGGGAGAGTGGCAGGGGAGCCGGGGAGCGTGACAGAGGGTTTATGTCTTACTGCGGTGGTGACCTAGTATTGTTATACTGTTGTTGTTGTACACGTGAATATGAGAAATATTGGGAAAAGTACGTCACCTTCAAAAGTTTATATGACAGGATAAAGGGGGCAGGGGGGAGATGCAGCTGCAGGACACTTTCTGTACATCTATGATACTACATACTGTGAGAGAGGAAAGAAAGCACCATGCATGTACAAAGAGCTACTGCATAAGCAGAATAGTGAGTGCAGCTCTGGAGTATAATACAGGATGTAACTCAGAATCAGTACAGGATAAGTAATGTAATGTATGTACACAGTGACTCCACCAGCAGAATAGTGAGTGCAGCTCTGGAGTATAATACAGAATGTAACTCAGGATCAGTAGTGTAATGTATGTACACAGTGACTGCACCAGCAGAATAATGAGTGCAGCTCTGGAGTATAATACAGGATGACTAGGGATTATATCTAGATTACATACAGAGTGATATTTTAATATGTTGGCCACAGAGGGGACATACGCTGTGTGTGGAGATATTACAGGATTTCTCTGTACAGACACTTTTCTTCCTATACATACAGGCTGTGTGTCTCTGAGGCTCAGTATGGAGATGTTCTCCGGGCAGCAGACAGAATACATGAAATCACTGAACAGTGAGGCTGGTAGCACAAAAATGAGAGCCTGTGAAGACGGCCGCTGGATTGGAACCAGCCTGAGAAATGAGGCTGAGACGTGCCTGGCACATGCACAAAACACTTCACGAATTCAAGCCAAGACCCAGTGACGGGAACAGAAAAATAAAGGGAGGGGAGGGCAGAATTATTAGGACCACACATCAGAAAATATCTTAAATCACATTGTTTTTTTAATTTCAGTGCTGGAGTGGCGCTTTAAATCTAAAGGGGGCTTTACACGCTACGATATCATTAGTGAATTATCGTCGGGGTCACGGTGTTTGTGAACCACATCCGGCGTCATTAACGATATCGCAGTGTGTGACGCTTATGTGCGACCTAAAACGATCGCAAAAGCGGCCAAAATCGTTTGCCGTGGAGAGGACGTCCTAAAACAAAAAATCGTTTAACGCTCATTTGCGATGTTGTTCCTCGTTCCTGCGGCAGCACACATCGCTGCGTGTGACACCGCAGGAGCGAGGAACATCTCCTACCTGCCTCCACTGTCAACGCGGAAGGAAGAAGGTGGGCGGGATGTTTACGTCCCGCTCATCTCTGCCCCTCCACTGCTATTGGACGCCTGCCGTGTGACGTCGCTGTGACGCCGCACGATCCGCCCCCTTAGAAAGGAGGCAGATCGCCGGCCAGAGTGACATCGCAGAGCAGGTAAGTCTGTGTGACGGGGTGCGCGATTTTGTGTGCGACGCGCAGCGATATGCCCGTATCACACAAAAGATGGGGGCGGGTACGCACGCTAGCGATATCGGCAATGATATCGTAGCGTGTAAAGCCCGCTTAAGTCTCCTGCCCCTGGTCTGATACCCACCTTCCGGCAGCTTCCCCTTCTATCGTTGTGTGACGCCCTGGCCTATCAGGTCGTCACAGGGTATTGTGCAATCTGCTCTTCTGCACAGCATCCACTCCTCCTTGGTTACGGATCCTGGTCCTTTGGTGTTGCTAACAGCTTAGCCAGTCAAAACCCTAGGAACACTTTACACTGTTACCACCAGACACACCATTGGGGGGCCTGAAGGGAATAGGGCCGCCCACATGGGGGGTAGGTAGGGGAGAGTGAGAAAGTGAGAAGAGAAGTGAAGTGGTAGTAGAAGTGTGACGCCCTGGACTAGCCAGGTAGTAACAGATAGGCCCCGCATCACACCTGTCCCCCTAAAAAGGTAACAGCAGCCAACCACATTAAAACCTAGTCACCTCCTTCAGAGCTTGATGGTCACACCAGGGGGCGTAGCCAGGCAGTTGGCCACGCCCACCGAGGAGTCCAGAGGGCCTAAGGCAGGAGAAAGTAGTTCAGCTGAGTTCAGTAGTCAGTTAAGTAGAGTTGACAGTGGAGAGGAGTAGAGTGCAGCAGGCCTGTGGTGACAGGTCTGCAGCAGAAACTGACAGGTGCCAGGGTCGTAGCCCTGGTACCTTGTCTAGGAGGCAGGCGGTGGCCTGGCCTGCAGGAGCCGGGAAGACGGCCAGGTGGAACCGTAAGGGACCGGGACAGGGTAGTGGCCCACCGATACCAAACCGGGGAACCGACTGAAAACCAGAGCACCAGGGGGGTACGCAGAACCAGAACGAGGCCCAGAAGCCACTGGACCACGTCGAATTCACTGATTGACGTCTGGACCTTAGGTCCTATCCCATCCCAAGACCCGAAAGAAGGCAACAGCCCACCGAGGGGGATAGAAAGCCACCGCACAGGCAGAGAGATCCCACGGGCCAGCGCCTGCGGGCAAACGGACTCCACCGACACATACACAGCCGGGGAGCGGACTCCCGCTTCTAAGGCACAGGCAGTCTACACAAACATAACAAGGTGCATGAAGAAGGCCAAGACCACCAACCCGGGTGGGGGACAAGATACAGCCGGCTGCGGGGACCGACCACTATCAACTTTGTTCATCAGAGACATGTGTGTGTCAGTAATTGTGAGTACAACAGGGCCATCCGGCCGCGCACCGCCCTGCACTACCCAGCCACTACTCTCCCCAAGCGGGCCCTGGGGCCACTATCCCTGCCCACGGAGGGGTTAACATCTTGCTGCACGACCATCTCCCCCGGGTGCCCCGTAACTGCACCGGTGGTGTCTACACCTTCACCACGTCCCGTGGGTGGCGTCACGAACTCCAACACAGCTCCGGCCGTACACCTACCTAACCACCCCCATCGAGATCACCAGCATCCCCTTGCAGAGCGACGTGTACCCCGGGTCCGGAGGCGCTCGAGCCACCCACCAAACGAGCCCGGAACCGAGCGGCTCGGCTGCAGCTGAGTGCGGGGCGGTACAGAAGGAGAAGGAAGTGACTCTCGAGACGAGAGGTCACGGAGCAGGGCTCCTGAGTATTAGGTGGCAGATGTTGGTCTGGGCCTGGTAGGAGCTGGAACCCTGGTCGCAGGGGATAGTGTCAGGGGACACGGATTGCCGAGGAGAGCGGCCGGCGGCCTTGAGCTATCACTGGGCAGGGGCCACGGCATGATGGGGTACATGGATCCTGGGCCGGGAAGTAGCTTCATGCGTCCTGGTAATTTACCCAACGGGGGTGAAGACTTCAAGTGTCATCCCCAACCGCTCCAAAATCGGGTTACTAGCGCACCGATGGGATAGGACTTTCCCAATACAGTCCAAAGAAATCCTACGCGCGAACCCTGAGAGCCAGGTAGTCACAAACATACCAACATACACACCCCCACCCTAGGCAGTTACAGCAGCCAAACACAAAACACTTGTTGCCTCCCTCCAGGGTCTGATGTCCACACCAGGTGGGGCGGAGCCAGGCGGTTCGCCCCACCCACCGAGGAGTTCACAGGCCTGGAGGCGAGAAAAGGAGCAGATTTGTTCAGGTGGTGAAAGTGAGAGGTCACAAACTGCGTGTGCCTGGGTAGGAGCCCAGGCACTGACAGCAAGGTTGGCAGACGGTGGTGGCCGTCTGCAGGAGTTAGTGGAACTACGCAGAGCTGTAAGGACCGGGGTCGGGCGTCAGCCCGCCGGTAACGGCCCGGGGAATGGAGTGAAGCTAAGCACACAGGTGGGGCCATCGGACCCCGACCAGGCTTGGAGCCGCCGTCAATAGTCAAATCCGAATGTGACAGGAACCCCAGGGGTTTCCCAACTACCAAGTCCCGATTGAAGGCAACCATCCAGCCAGAGAGGATATACAGCCACCGCCACAGGCTAGAGATCCAAGGGCCAGCGCCTGCGGGCAAAACGAGCTCCTACGGCACCTATATGCCGGGGAGTGGACTACCGGTGGGCAACCACAGGAGTCAAGAACATTCTAAAAGGTGCAGGGAAAGACAGCCACCATCAGCTGTCCGGGGAGAGCACAACAACAACGCTGCAGCCGGCTGCGGGACCCGTCCATCCGGCCGTTTTGGTTTAACAGAGACTCTGTCAGTGATTGTCTGAGTGAGTACACCAGTGCCAAAAAAGGGGGGTACACCAGTGTCGTCCGTCACCGCTCCGCGCAGTCCCTGCACCCCAGCCATCCAGCCTCCCCGTCACCACCACCGGGCCCCGGGAACGCCAAACCCCCTACTCACGGAGGGGACAACATCTCAGCTGCACCCTACCATCTCTCCCGGGATCCCCATTACCAGCAGCGGTGGTGCCATTATCACCACGACCCGTGGGTGGCGTCACGAACAATCTCCCTAACCAAACCACCCCCTTTTCACTCACGGGTGAGGAGCGCTGCTCGAGTCCGGTCCACCGCTCGAGCCACCGAGCAGCAGCAGCAGAAGCCCCGGACCCGAGCGTGGCGAGCGCGTCCCCTCCGCCCGTGACAACTTGGCGTCTGCGAACAGGATCGAACCAATCTACTTACCAGTAGAAGTGCGCCTTGTGGTCCCCGCCGGCGGCGTCTGGCCGAAAAATTTAAAGCGCCGCCATCTTTGGCGCGAAAATCTCCCGCTCGAGCGTCTTCCCCGAGCAGGGGAAGCCTGCCTAATGTAGCCGAGGGCATAAAAAGCGGGGACGCCAGGATTCTGCAACATACCCAGTTCCTGGAAGCAGCTTGCAACATGTCCGCACCACCTGAGAGGCCTTAGTCTCCGGAGCCTGCCCCCGGGACGGCGGCGTGGCTGAAAACTCAAGTGATGCTGTTGTGCTGTCGTAACCGGGCCCAAGTACGGGACCTGCTGGATCGCTGGACCACTGAGATGGAGGAGCTGGCTGCGGTCATGCGGGCGCATGAAATAGAGGCCATGCTAGAGGAGATGGTGAGTGACCCACGCCCTTGTGTCCCTGAAGGACCGGCCGCTACGGCTGAAGGACTCGGTCTACCCCTGGCCCCAGCAGGGCCCGCTCCATCGCCTGTACTGGCCGCCCGTACAGCCCCGCTCAGGCTGCCATCCCCGATGGAGGTGGCGGAGTCCGTGCTGCCCCGCCAGGGCCCAGATGCCCGAGAGGACGCCAGCCAACCAATAGCTGGAGCGGTTGACTTAGAAGAACCGATGGCGGGCCTCCGTACACAGACCGATGACGGATCGCTTGCCACTGAGGAACCACAAGTCTGGGCTCAGTTAGAAACCGTTGCTGTCCTGCCGGGTCCCGTCATTAGCCCCCTAGAGTCAGATGACAACGGCTCGGGGGCTGACACGGAGCTTGTCTCGGAGGAGGAGGGAATCTTCGGCTTGTATGACATGGAGGCCACTTATCCCTCAGAGCGGAAATAATGGATGCCGGGCAGCCCTTCCTCGTCGCGCCTGCCGTGCGCTGGAGGGGCTGGAACCAGTGTTTCTTCACCTGGAGCCGGGTGAGGAGTATGAAAGTGAGCAATAGTGGCAGCGGTCCTCCGTTGCAACCAAGTTGTTCCCGTTGGGACCCTCAGCAGTTGAATGAATGAAAAATAATCCAACCGAAGCTTCATCTGATTGTCTACCTGATTATTCCGGCCGTTGCCAGCAAGTTGTTCCCGGAGGGACCCTATGTGTTTACCGTATGCATGTGAAACTGCTCATGGACATGGCCGAGAACTGGCAGGCCACCCACGAACTTGTGGGCCTGTAAATAGTTTTGTGGGCCGGTTTCCGTCCGTGCCACCTCCGGAGAGGCAGATTGGAGGAAGGGCCCGCAGCAGAGGAGGCTGGGGCCTGGCCACCACCAGGACCGGTGGCCATCCTCCGGGGGTCAGGGGTCCCCCTGGACGTGGGGTCCTCTGAAGTGACAGCCGGGTGCGAGACACCATACCCGTTCCCGCTCGGGTAACCTGGATCTGGACTGGGGTAAAGGGGTGCTGCCCGTTTCATAGGGGCAGCATCAAGGATCAGGTTATTTGGGTGGGAGAGCGGATGACCACGAACTCGTTCGTTTAATAAAAATGTTTGAAACGTTAAAGCAATGCACCTCCCGTCAGGGAAGATTTGAAAAATATGCATATGTTGAAAGTTTTAATGTGTTATTTATCTTTTACAGTTTTTGAACAAAAATAAAATCGGTGATGGACGGGCAGCCCGCGGACGGTCTGCATTTTACCAAGGGGGAGTGTGACGCCCTGGACTAGGTAGTCACAAACATACCAACATACACACCCCTACCCTAGGCAGTTACAGCAGCCAACCACAAAACACTTGTTGCCTCCCTCCAGGGTCTGATGTCCACACCAGGTGGGGCGGAGCCAGGCGGTTGGCCCCACCCACCGAGGAGTTTACAGGCCTGGAGGCGGGAAAAGGAGCAGATTTGTTCAGGTGGTGTAAGTGAGAGGTCACAAACTGCGTGTGCCTGGGTAGGAGCCCAGGCACTGACAGCAAGGTTGGCAGACGGTGGTGGCCGTCTGCAGGAGTTAGTGGAACTCCGCAGAGCCGTAAGGACCGGGGTCGGGCGTCAGCCCGCCGGTACCGGACCGGGGAACGGAGTGAAGCTAAGCACACAGGCAGGGCCATCGGACCCCGACCAGGCTTGGAGCCGCCGTCAATAGTCAAATCAAGAATGTGACAGGAACCCCAGGGGTTTCCCAACTACCAAGTCCCGATTGAAGGCAACCGTCCACCCAGAGAGGATATACAGCCACCGCCACAGGCTAGAGATCCAAGGGCCAGCGCCTGCGGGCAAAACGGGCTCCTACGGCACCTATACGCCGGGGAGCGGACTACCGATGGGCAACCACAGGAGTCAAGAACATTCTAAAAGGTGCAAGGAAAAACAGCCACCATCAGCCGTCCGGGCAGAGCACAACAACAACGCTGCAGCTGGCTGCAGGACGCGTACATCTGGCCGTTTTGGTTTGGTTTACCAGAGACTCTGTCAGTGATTGTCTGAGTGAGTACACCAGTGCCGTCCGGCACTGCACCGCGCAGTCCCTGCACCCCAGCCATCCAGCCTCCCCGTCACCACCACCGGGCCCCGGGAACGCCAAACCCCCAACCTACGGAGGGGACAACATCTCAGCTGCAACCTACCATCTCTCCCGGGATCCCCGTTACCAGCAGCGGTGGTGCCATTATCACCATGACCCGTGGGTGGCGTCACGAAAAATCTCCCTAACCAAACCACCCCCTTTTCACTCACGGGTGAGGAGCGCTGCTCGAGTCCCCAGGTCCGGTCCACCGCTCGAGCCACCGAGCAGCAGCAGCAGAAGCCCCGGACCCGAGCGTGGCGAGCGCGTCCCCTCCGCCCGCGACACAAGCTCACTCCGTTAGCCATACGGGTGAGCGGTACCCGAAAAGTTTCAGACTTGAGGGTCCAAAGAAGAAAACACAGGTGCCAAGGACAGGGCCACAGACTAACCGCAACACCAAGGGCACGGACCCAAGCGTGCTCCCTTCCAACTGCAGTGGTGCTCAAAACTCTGGTTCTGTCGGTGTGATTATTTCTGGACTGAGTGAGTACACTGAAAAACCCTTTTCCTACCCCAACAGCACCCCTACATCACCATCACCGGGCTCCCGGGGCAAAAAGCCCCTACCCACGGAGGGGTTTAAACACCTTGCTGCCATACCACCGCCACCGGGCGTCCCCAACAGCAGCGATGGTAACCTAACTTACCATGCACCGTGGGTGACGTCACGCACTTTCCTAAACCCCTGTATATACTCCCCCACTCCTTTTTAATTCGAGTGTCCGCGTGGACTCCCCGGGTCTGGAGACGCCTCGAGCCACCGCGGCTCCGGATCCGAGCGGCTCGGCTGCTGCTGCGGGGGCGGTACAGTTGCAGCTCTGGTTGGTCTCATCTGATTTATGACAGCTCGTGTTTCATGGAGCTGCGGAAGTCACAATACAAGTCTATGGGAGCCTCATTCTGGCCTCGTAGTGGCCTCATTTCAGTGTCATTCCGGCCTTACTCTATCCTTGTTCTGGCATTGTTCTGGCCTCACCCTAACCTCATTCTGGCCTCCTTCCGGTCTCATTCTGGCCTCGTATTGGCCTCATTTTGGCCTTGTTCTGGCCTCATTTTGGCCTCGTTCTGGCCTCAATCTGACCTCATTCTGGCCTTGCTCAAGTCTTGTTCCATCCTTGATCCGTTCTGGCCTCGTTTCAGCCTCGTTTTAGCCTCATTCTGGACTTGATCTGGCCTAGTTCTGGCCTCACTCTGACCTCGTTCCAGCATCGATCTACCCTCCTTCTGGCCTCACTCTGGCCTCATTGTGGCTTCGCCCTAGTTTCATTCTGGCCTCACTCTGACCTCATTCTGGCCTCGTTCTGGTGTTGATCTGTCCTCATTCTGGCCTTGCTCTGGCCTCGTCCTGGCCTTGTTCCGGCACCAATCTGGCTTCCTTCTGGCCTCATTCTGGCCTTGATCTGGCGTTAATCTGGCTTTCATACCGTAGAGATGCATTGAAATCTTGTGTGATGTAACTTCTGACATCTGGCCAATCAGAAGTTATAGGCACAAGATGATGCTGCGGGACCAGAGCGGAGCCGAAAAAGGATGAAGTTGCTGGAGTGTGATTATAAGACAGGGGGCTTAGAATTAAAGAGCCACATCAGTGCTGAAACCCCCCGCTGGAGTGGTACTTTCACACAATATATTCATTGCTAAATTAAAGAGGATTTCAAGTAAATAAATCTGCCGCCCTGGCAAAACCAGGGTGTCACAGAGGTCTGCATACATCTTAAGGCTATGTGCCCACACTGCGGAAAATGCGTGGATTTTGCCGCGGATTTTTCGCGGAAAAGCCGCGGATTTTCCGAAAATCTGCAGCACAGCTACTCCCCAGCCATTTCTATGGCATTTGGGAAATGCTGTGCCCACGCTGCGGATTTTTCCGCAGCGGAAATCGTGCGGAAAAATCTGCAGCATGTCAATTATTGTAGCGGATTTCTCCGCAGGGTCCCATATACTTACCTGCCTTGATAGAGACCCGAGTCACTTCTCCGTCCGGTGTACAGCAGCGCGGTGGATCCAGCCAGGTACAGGAAGGAAGAGGTGGGCGGAGCCTGCACGAGCTCCGGTCATGTGACAGCCGGAGCTTGTTCAGGCCCGCCCATCTCCAGCACAGTGAAACCAGACGCTGCCTGACAGTGACCCGGCCGCCGGAAAGCGAGGTGCTGCATGATGGAGGTAAGTATAAACTTCCCCGATCACGGCAGCACTTGTTCTGCATTGAGGATGCAGTGCCGAAGCCATGGCACTGTATCCTCAATGCAGAATGCCCGCAGCATATCCGCACGACATTCCACAGCATGGAAACAGACAAAAGTTGTGGTGCTGTTTCCTGGGAGCACCTGCGGAATGTCGTGCGGATATATCCGCAGGACACTTTCCCCGTGGGCACATAGCCTTATGGTGCAGAGCTCACTCTCCCTTCGGGAGTTTCCCACACCAATGCACTCCAGCCAATTAGGCCCCACTCGCCCCCTCCTCAGGAAAACGGGAGGGGGAGGGAGGAGCTTGGAGAGAGCAGAGTTTAATTTCAGTCAGTCTGCAGGAGGAGAGGGGTCTGGAAGCAGCCCCTGTGCGGGGCTAGGAGAAGTGGCAGAGGGCCTCAGGAATAGGCCAGCCGCTTCCTGTGTACGGAGCAGACACAGACACCAGGCAGGAGAAAAACACCCGAATTACACACACGGGTGTGGGACCCGTCCTCACAGCAGCCGTGGGCACCGGCTACCAGCAACTTGATTCATTCTTGGACTCGTGTCAGTTATTGCCTTACACTGTGAGTACTCCTGCACCACCCGGTCCAAGCCGTGGACTTTACCCGTTACTCCCCAATCCATCACACCGGAGTCCCGGGACATCAATACCCTACCCGCGTCACGGAACATAGACTACCAAATCTCCCCTGTATATAATGCTCCTTTTGTTCTGGTGCCTGGGATCACAGACCGGGTCACGCCACCGTGATACCTTCAGAAGCGACCCCTTGGCCCGGATCTGAGTACCCCCTATCCCTGGGCGACACATAAAGGTAAATCACAGAATAAAAATTCTGCAACTTTATAATACACTGGAGGGAAAAAAGGCCAAGTCTCAGAAAGAGGATTTAGTATAACTGGCGCCCTCTACAAGTAGTAGAAAGTATATATGGGGACTGGGAGTGGTCCCAAACCGGAAGCACCTGAAATGGCAATGAGAAGGCTGCTGGCAAGGAAAAACTGACATTAACTCATTACACACCAAAATAAAAGAAACTAGACTTAATATTGACAGCCTTGCATGGAAATTACTCTCTAGCCCTGAATCGGTCACTAGTCTCAAAATGCAGAGAAACAACCATGACATTAACACATTATGAACTACAGTTTGCGTGAGAACTGGTCCAACCACAACCCTCAGCACTGATTAGCAGCTCACTGTCAATAGACAATGTACATAGAGAGCTGTGGTGTGGGCGGAGTTAGCTTTCTGAGCTAAAAAAAATAAATCTAAAAACATTGATTGTGTCATAACCACTGCACCCAGTAAACTAAGTGATACATCGCTGGAATCAGGGTCTCTGCCCCTTCATTATGCCACTCTCAGATGAAATTTCAAAAACCTGCTGACAGATTCCCTTTAAGGGGCAGTCTGTCAAAGATATGTGATAGGTAATGCTAAAACTAAATATTAATGTACTGGCTGATGACATTTCTTTTTTTTTAGTTATCTGAAACATTTGAATCTCATATGAGACATTTGTTTTTTAAGGAATCTCACAGAGCAATCTATATTTAAAAGAATGACATCTCTAAAAGCCTAAATGCTTTCTCCAAGATGGTTGCACATTATATTCCTGCCGCTGAGCGTCAAGAAGCTATTTTGCATATACTAAAACGTCAGGGAATTTAATGTTATTTCTGGCTTGTTCAAGGAACAAAGTTTCACGGGTTTAAACAGGAATTTTAAAATACTTAAAGATATTATTATTTCTTGCTTAAAAGCGTGTTTTTGTGGCTAAAACTCATTTTGCAGTTACTTCTCTCTCTCTGAAGGACTTGGCATATGTTTGCATTAGTGATGAGTGGGAACTACCATGCTCAGTACTTGTAAGTACTGGTAACTAGTGATGAGCGGGCACTACCATGCTCAGTACTTGTAAGTACTGGTAACTAGTGATGAGCGGGCACTACCATGCTCGGGTGCTCGGTACTCATAACTAGTGATGAGCGGGTACTACCATGCTCGGGTGCTCGGTACTAGTAACTAGTGATGAGCGGGCACTACCATGCTCGGGTGCTCAGTACTCGTAACTAGTGATGAGCGGGTACTACCATGCTCGGGTGCTCAGTACTCGTAACTAGTGATGAGAGGGCACTACCATGCTCGGGTGCTCGGTACTCGTAACTAGTGATGAGCGGGCACTACCATGCTCGGGTGCTCAGTACTTGTAACTAGTGATGAGCGGGCACTACCATGCTCGGGTGCTCGGTATTCGTAACTAGTAATGAGAGGGCACTACCATGCTCGGGTGCTCGGTACTCGTGACTAGTGATGAGCGGGCACTACCATGCTCGGGTGCTCTGTACTGGTAACTCGTGATGAGTGGGCATTACCATGCTCGGGTGCTCGGTACTCATAACTAGTGATGAGCGGGCACTACCATGTTCGGGTGCTCTGTACTCGTAACTATTGATGAGCGGGCACTACCATACTCGGGTGCTCAGTACTCGTAACTAGTGATGAGCGGGCACTACCATGCTCGGGTGCTCAGTACTCGTAACTAGTGATGAGCGAGCACTACCATGCTCGGGTGCTCAGTACTCGTAACTAGTGATGAGCGGGCACAACCATGCTCAGGTGCTTGGTACTCGTAACTAGTGATGAGGGGCACTACCATGATCGGGTGCTCGGTACTCGCAACTAGTGATGAGTGAGCACTACCATGCTCGGGTGCTCGGTACTCGCAACTAGTGATGAGTGAGCACTACCATGCTCAGGTGCTCGGTACTCGCAACTAGTGATGAGTAAGCACTACCATGCTCGGGTGCTCGGTACTCGCAACTAGTGATGAGTGAGCACTACCATGCTAGGGTGCTCGGTACTCGCAACTAGTGATGAGTGAGCACTACCATGCTAGGGTGCTCGGTACTTGCAACTAGTGATGAGTGAGCACTACCAAGGTCGCATGCTCGGTACTCATAACTAGCAATGAGCAAAAACCAAAACTGTCTCCCACAGCACGATCACACAGATCTATTAGACAACAAGTGATAAGGAGGAAAATAAGAGCAGGGAGGAAACAACAAGATGACATGAGAACTCCACAACATGACCATGCACAAAGTAATACAGTCAACAGCAGGACTGGTATACATCAGCACACGGACCGGTATAGCTAAAGCTATAGTGGGCATGGGAAGACAGGCTCCTCCATCTTAAAAAGGCAGGAATGACTGTGATAGGTCTCCCACAACATGTGATCCAAGAGGTAACCAGTTCTAATGAGAATACAGCTGGTCGACACCTGAACCCTTCCTGTGCAACTCACGAGCACCAAAGTAGACATAGTGAGGCGTGTCAGACTCTGCAATGTGAACAGCGTCAGATGCCGCCATTACTCTCGGCGAATTTAGAGCCAAAAACTAAGTCAGCAAAACTATGTGTTGTATAAAGCCCAGCACTCCCGCTGTAAATCCCATCAAGAAATTCCAGGACTTTGCTGAGGAATATACAATATTCAGCATAATCCCCTAATCCCCCATACGCGGCAGCTATTAGGTCGGGTGTATAGACTATTATGTAGGACCAGACATCCTCTCCTATAACACCATTAGTCAGTGCGTTCGTCCTTCGATCCATATAGCACCAATGCCCTGTGGACAGCGACTGTCCTATAATATAAAAGTCAACTTTTTATTCCCTCCCTGACTCCAGGGAAGAGCGTTGCATGTGCAAATCCCTATTTTCCTACCAGGTCGGATGCACAGGAGATGGGATTAGTTGGCAGCGTTGGCTATTTAAAGGAACGAGCCGAGCAATCCGGAAATAGATGTTATTTTTAATCTACCGGCTGAGAAAGTGAGAGGCTGAGGAGGTCATGTCCGCCGGACAGTGTAAGTGGATAATTTACTGTGAGGTTAAAAAGACAATGTACCGATAAAGAGGACTCCCATTAGGTTTTTTTAGTGAATCGCAAAGCAGGAATGTATCTAGAGGGGAACGTTTTTGACTTTACACTGGATCAGGGGGATGTCACGGGTGGCCCTGCCCGGTTTTGTGACCCTGAGGTGTACACAGAGGGAGAGGGGGGAATAAGGATGATGGTGGGGGTTGATTTTGTGACGAAACCTGCGGTATGTGGCCAGGGAATTAGCCGTCACTGATGTCGCTGTCCTATGGGGCAGATGGTAGTAGCAGCTAAGGTGTTTCTGCTCCCCACAGGTGGAGCGGGCCCCGGAGAGGATGAGGAGGGGAGTAGTAATGGCGGGTGCCGAGGCGTGGGGTGACAGCACCAGGAATGACAGGCAGAAACAGTCTCTGCGGGTTTCAGGTGTTTTACTTACAGTTTATGTCGTTTGCCCGGGAACTACCGGTCACTCGCTGTGATGGGCTCCATCAAACCTGAATACTTTAGAGGTCAGAGCCGGTGTATTGGACGGTGGGACCTTCCTCGTGCGCTTGGTGTGGATCCCCGTGGATTGAAGCTCTTGGGGACCCCTGATTCTTGAAAAGTGTGTCTACTCCCTGCCCGTATGCAGGTGCCGTGGGTCCGATGTGGGACCTGCCTTGGAATACGACCCTATATGGCACTGTGCTCCAGGAACTGTTGGGGCCAGAGGGACATGAAATCCCCAAACCTGCAAATTTTGGTGGATAATCCACCCTAGGATTCTGGACCCTGACAGCGCCGGTCCCAAAGGGAGAAATAAAGCTCTCGGTGACCGTATCAACTCCTCTGTCCCACCAGAGCCACTGGTGAAACCCGACTGCTCTCTTCCTCTCCTGCTGGAGAACTCTCTAACAGTTATGTTGGCTCCTGACTTCCCCAGGTGGTTGCTCTTCCCATCCCAGGTTCCCACCACTAGTGGATTGGGGATCCCAGGTGTGTTGGTGTCCTAAAGACCCAACCATGCTGGTGACCCCGTTTGACCCAAAACTAGCCCGGTCCACGGTAAAGGAAGAGCAACCTGTTTGTGTGTATGAGTTGTGTAAGTGAGACCGGCACCAACCTCCTCTGGACCCGGGTTGAGCACTGCACCTCAAGTCAGGTGCAGTACCCTGTGGCGACTGAAGCCTCAGGGGCGCCACAGGTACATCTCCCACAAAAATGTCAGTGTCTCAATAACTTGTCATGTGGCCTTGAGCATCAATTCCAGCTGACAACGACACCTCCTGCTAGTCACCAGTGGAGTTATTTTCTGCAGAGGCATGGCATCCCACTCTTCATGAAGGGCGGCCCTCAGGTCATTGAGGTTCTGGGGTACAGAGTTATGGCCTTTACACAGAGAATCAGCTGATCCCATAGGTTTTCTATGGGATTCATGTCTGGAGAAAGTGCAGTCGCTCCATTTGAGGTCGCCAGTCTCCTGCAGCCGTTCCGTATTCATGGGACCTCAATGAGATGGAGCTTAGGTGTGCCGCCCCCGTGGAAGCAGCCGGGCTGCTCGGATCCGGGTTCTCAGTGGCTCGAGGGTCTCCGGACCCGGGGTTCGTGCGGCCACTCAAATGAAGGGGGGTATTTACAAGGGATTATATACTTTGTGACGCCACCCGTGGTGTGCGGTAATCAGGGAGAATACCGCTGCTACCGTTGGGGAGTACCCAGGGTGATGACGGGGGGCAGCCAGGTGTTGTAACCCTCCACGGGTAGGGGGGATACCCTGGGACTCGATGTGTGGGGGATTGGTAAGGCCGTGGAATGTAGGGTTCCCTCTCGTACTCACTCAGTCCATTAAGCAGATACCGACAACCGGGTAAACCAAGTCTCTGGACACCGCTGCCGCTGAGGGGAGCTAGTTCAGGTCCCGTCCCCAATGGTGCTGCCTGGTGATCTGTGACCTGCCTCCGGGCACTAAGTTTACTTCTCTGGTGGTCCCGGTAGTATGAAACTTGCTGGGTCCCACTCCCCACTATGGCTAAGTATGGGAGCTTGCTCTCAGGGCTCAAGCTTGGGATTTTCTGGACCGTGTTTGGATGGAAAGTCCTATCCTCCTCGTTGCGCTAGTGCCCCGATTTGGGAGCAGTTGGGAACAAATCTTGAAGGCTATGTTCTCCACGGCTAAATTTTCGGGTTGCATGAAGCTACTCCCCGACCTAGGGTCCACGTACCCCGTCGTGCCTCGGTCTCGGACTGGTGATGGTACAAGTCCGCCGGCTGTCCTCCTCGACAGATCCGTGCCTTTTGCCACGATCCCCTGTGACCGGGGGGTCCGACTCCTCTAGGCCCAGACCACCGTCTGCAACCTAGACAGTTTTCCAGGATCCCCGCTCCCGACCTCCTCTCTCCTTCACTCACTAACCACTTCACCGACTGACTACACTCCTCACCTCCCCTCCCTGACCCCCCAGGTGGGCGACTCTATTCAACACAAGCCGTCCACTGGTATGTATGGTGGGTGTGGTGCAGAGTGTATCTAGGATTTTCATTAGCTGGTTTTGGCAACACCACTGGTTAGGGACCCAAAACCAAGAGGGAGGTGGATACTGCACGGGAGGGTAGATTGTGCAATACCCTGTGACGACCCGATAGTCCAGGGGTGTCACAATTGTCTACCATAAAAATGAAATTAGGCTGGTGTTGGTCATGCAGAGGCACAATGACTGGATTAATGATGTTATGCCAGTAGTTGGGGCTGTCACTGCACCATTCACACAGTGTAGGGCCATTTTGTACTGACTAGATACACCAGCCCACACTGTAACACCACCACCACCAAAGGCTCGTCTGGTGACAACAGTGGCTGATGCACAGAAGAACTGTCCTTGACATCTCCAACATCGTTGGCGACCAACATTTCTGCTCTGCATGGATCGACTTTCCTTAGTGAACAGCACTGAGGCCACTGGTCCCTCACACAGCGTAGATGATGCCTGTGCCTGGTGGTCATGTACCTTGCCGGTTGTCTAGCACACAGACCACGCTGATGTAAATGGTTTTGAATGGTCTGATGTGACACTTGGTGCCTCTTACCTCCCTTATATGTGCCTGGAGTTCTGTGGCATTCATCACCTAGTTCTGAAGGGCATTATTCACAATGAAGCGGTCATCAGTGTGGGATGTGGCCACAGGACACTTCTCTGCCTTTCTGTGACTCTTCCAGTCTCTCTGTATCTCTGTACAACCTGCTAGTGACACTCTAAGCTCAGTGGCCACTTCTGTCTGAGAACATCCTGCTTGAGCCATCACTATGGCGCGATACTGCTGATCAATTGTTAGGTGTCTTCTTGGTCTCATATCAAAATGTGAACAGCACGATGAAAAGGACTGTTTAAATACCAATTCTAATTGAACCCCCTAACATTATTGGGCAATTCATGTATCAAACACATGTTGTGAATTCTGCCATTAAGCTCCTTGATAGAGAACATAAACATATGCAAAATGTCCTGAAACATTGAACACTTGGACATGAGCATCCAAAAGGTTAGAGAAGGTCACATTATGGTCACCAAAAAAGGTTAGAGAGCATTTTAAGGTCATCCTGAAATTTCACCCGAAATTCAAATATCCCTAACTTTTTGTGAGCAGTGTGTCTCCCAACTCGCCTCAGAAAAATAAATGTTCCCCATATGAGAACCGAATTCTCATCTCCTGGATAATAAATGGATCGTTAGTTGGAAATCCAATACCCAGATCCTTCTCTCTCCCAACATCATCTATTGAGGGACATAGACCAAAGTCAGCCGATCCCACCGATATCTGTGGACTCAGACATCTTCCGATTTAATTCCTTTAGGAGTGATTAAAGGAGTTACACCTCCTGGAAATGTAAGGGGTACTTTGCACGCTGCGACATCGCTAGCCGATGATAGCGATGCCGAGCGCGATAGTCCCCGCCTCCGTCGCGCATGCAATATCTTGTGATAGCTGCCGCAGCGAACATTATCGCTACGGCAGCTTCCCACGCACTTACCTGCCCTGCGGCGTCGCTCTGATCGGCGACCCGCCTCCTTCCTAAGGGGGCGGGTCGTGCGGCGTCACAGCGACGTCACACGGCAGGCGGCCAATAGAAGCGGAGGGGCGGAGATGAGCGGGACGTAAACATCCCGCCCATATTCTTCCTTCCGCATTGACGGTGGCGGCAGGTAAGGAGATGTTCCTCGCTCCTGCGGCTTCACACACAGCGATGTGTGCTGCCGCAGGAACGAGGAACAACATCGTATCTCCTATTGGTGCGACATTATGAAAATGTCCGACACTACACAGATTACCGATTTACGACGCTTTTGTGATCGTTTATCGGCGCATCTAGGCTTTACACGTTGCGACGTCGTTACCGGCGCCGGATGTGCGTCACTTTCGATTTGACCCCCAACGATATCGCAGTAGCGATGTTGCAACGTGCAAAGTACCCCTAAGAATAAACTGACAACTATATGTCACATTTATCTACAGAGTCTGCAGAAATGAATGACTATGATATAAGGCGGGTGAAGGATTTATGTCTCCTCTATATGTATCTCTAGGGCAATGTTCTCCAACTTACGGGTCCAGATTGATGAAAGTTTTATGTAGCTCAATAATAAAACAGCAACAGTATGAATGTTCCTCTCCATCCCCTTCAGGCGATGTAAATGTGCCGCTGCGGGAAAAGCACACGTCGCGCCATGTAACAAAGCACCACAGGGCTAAAGGCTTGTGTACCGCATAACCTCAGCCCCAGTATGTGTGAGAATACACAAACCAATCCAAAAAGTACTGTAACTAATAACCAGATACCCAACATTAATCACAAAAACAAGACCGGCTTCACAGTGTTCAAGGAATCTCCATAGTTATAAGAATATAACTACTATAATACTGCCCCTATGTACAAGAATATAACTACTATAATACTGCCCCTATGTACAAGAATATAACTTCTATAATACTGCCCCTATGTACAAGAATATAACTACTATAATACTGCCCCTATGTACAAGAATATAACTACTACAATACTGCCCCTATGTACAAGAATATAACTACTACAATACTGCCCCTATGTACAAGAATATAACTACTATAATACTGCCCCCTATGTACAAGAATATAACTACTATAATACTGCCCCCTATGTACAAGAATATAACTACTATAATACTGCCCCTATGTACAAGAATATAACTACTACAATACTGCCCCTATGTACAAGAATACAACTACTATAATACTGCCCCTATGTACAAGAATATAACTACTATAAGACTGCTCCTATGTACAAGATTATAACTACTATAATACTGCCCCTATGTACAAGAATATAACTACTATAATACTGCTCCTATGTACAAGAATATAACTACTATAATACTGCCCCTATGTACAAGAATATAACTACTATAATACTGCTCCTATGTACAAGAATATAACTACTATAATACTGCCCCTATGTACAAGTATATAACTACTATAATACTGCATCCTATGTACAAGAATATAACTACTATAATACTGCCCCTATGTACAAGTATATAACTACTATAATACTGCCCCCTATGTACAAGAATATAACTACTATAATACTGCTCCTATGTACAAGAATATAACTACTATAATACTGCCCCTATGTACAAGAATATAACTACTATAATACTGCTCCTATGTACAAGAATATAACTACTATAATACTGCCCCTATGTACAAGTATATAACTACTATAATACTGCATCCTATGTACAAGAATATAACTACTATAATACTGCCCCTATGTACAAGTATATAACTACTATAATACTGCCCCTATGTACAAGAATATAACTACTATAATACTGCTCCTATGTACAAGAATATAACTACTATAATACTGCCCCTATGTACAAGTATATAACTACTATAATACTGCTCCTATGTACAAGAATATAACTACTATAATATTGCCCCTATGTACAAGAATATAACTACTATAATACTGCTCCTATGTACAAGAATATAACTACTATAATACTGCTCCTATGTACAAGAATATAACTACTATAATACTGCTCCTATGTACAAGAATATAACTACTATAATACTGCCCCTATGTACAAGAATATAACTACTATAATACTGCATCCTATGTACAAGAATATAACTACTATAATACTGCTCCTATGTACAAGAATATAACTACTATAATACTGCCCCTATGTACAAGAATATAACTACTATAATACTGCATCCTATGTACAAGAATATAACTACTATAATACTGCTCCTATGTACAAGAATATAACTACTATAATACTGCCCCTATGTACAAGAATATAACTACTATAATACTGCTCCTATGTACAAGAATATAACTACTATAATACTGCCCCTATGTACAAGTATATAACTACTATAATACTGCATCCTATGTACAAGAATATAACTACTATAATACTGCCCCTATGTACAAGTATATAACTACTATAATACTGCCCCCTATGTACAAGAATATAACTACTATAATACTGCTCCTATGTACAAGAATATAACTACTATAATACTGCCCCTATGTACAAGAATATAACTACTATAATACTGCTCCTATGTACAAGAATATAACTACTATAATACTGCCCCTATGTACAAGTATATAACTACTATAATACTGCATCCTATGTACAAGAATATAACTACTATAATACTGCCCCTATGTACAAGTATATAACTACTATAATACTGCCCCTATGTACAAGAATATAACTACTATAATACTGCTCCTATGTACAAGAATATAACTACTATAATACTGCCCCTATGTACAAGTATATAACTACTATAATACTGCTCCTATGTACAAGAATATAACTACTATAATATTGCCCCTATGTACAAGAATATAACTACTATAATACTGCTCCTATGTACAAGAATATAACTACTATAATACTGCTCCTATGTACAAGAATATAACTACTATAATACTGCCCCTATGTACAAGAATATAACTACTATAATACTGCATCCTATGTACAAGAATATAACTACTATAATACTGCTCCTATGTACAAGAATATAACTACTATAATACTGCCCCTATGTACAAGAATATAACTACTATAATACTGCATCCTATGTACAAGAATATAACTACTATAATACTGCTCCTATGTACAAGAATATAACTACTATAATACTGCCCCTATGTACAAGAATATAACTACTATAATACTGCTCCTATGTACAAGAATATAACTACTATAATACTGGCCCTCTATGTACAAGAATATAACTACTATAATACTGTTCATTTCTAAGCATGCGACAGACGACTTTTTGAACACGAGCTTCTGCCACTGACAATTATTAACAAAGGCAAAATGAATTTGTGTTTCTTGGTCGTCTATAATTGCTTTTATGAAATGACAGAGAAAGTCGTGATGCTCTGGAGGACAGACATGTTCTGACCTCATGGAGCCACACAGCGACTGGATGAGAAATTATTCTAATGATAATTAACTTAATAAATGTCATGTCCCAATTTCCATCAATCCTAAATTTGATTAAACCACAGCTACAGGAATTGTCCTAACCTAATCCAGTATGGAAATCACAGGTCAGTGAGCGTCCATCTCTCCCCCACCCAAAACATGCCCTGATTACTGACGAGGGGCAAAAATTCCCATGAAGCTGTCACTGGGTGGTGGTATCTTCCATTTGTAGATGACTCTGGCTCGAAGTGACCTTGTCTGCCTCCAATAAGTGGCACTAGTCAAAGTTCTCCCCTCTTGGAGGAGAGCTAATTTGCATATGTGGTGCCCCTGAGGCTTCAGTCGCCACAGAGGTACTGCACCTCAGCCAGAGGTGTGTTATCCCATCCTTGGTTAAGGAAGAGGTCATCCACCAGTTCACACACAAACACACAACACCCTCAATTAGCAGCTCCCCACAGTGCCAGGGTTAGGGCTTGGTTCCACCAAAGCTATGTATAGCCATCATTGGTGGTGGTTCCTCCCTCCCCCTAATCCGGCCTTTCCTGGTGGTGGAGTCTAGTTAGTGAGAGGACACTGGAGTGAGTCAAAGAGAGTCGAGAAGGAGCAGTGGAAGAGTGAAGACCTATGGTCTGGAGCTGGTTCAGCTCGACACAGGTGCAAGAAGGAAGGGTCCTAGAGCTACAGGACGTGTGCTAGACTCCCGTGGTCTCGTTCCACATACGACAGATCGGAGTGTAGGGACGTGGCCGCAAACGGGGATCCGGTCCCTAGCCTAGAGGAGAAGAACCAACGTGCTCATCTAGTAAAACCGTAAGCCGAGGTGACTGCAATCACTGAGGCCTAATCCGCACACGAATCCGCTAGAAGGTGACCAGAGGGCCACAGGATAAAGCTTTAAGCCACCCAACAAGGTCCGCAGACACCGGCTCAGGGCACTGTGTGCGTAGGCGTGGGACAGGAGGGCCAGAAGTCAGCGCAGGAAGACAACCAGGGAAAGGAACACACGATGGGTACACCGGTCTTTACCTCCTTCATCATCCTTTGTAAATGACCCCCATTTAACGACCACCGCTGGGGTCGCGGAATCGGGCCCTGCCGACGTGACATCCCCAAGAAGCCACGGCCTGGTAACGAGTAACCCCCACGGCCCCGGTGGGCGTGTCACATACTTTTTTTCCCATGGAGCTTTGTCTGACCTAGAAATCTCTGGTGGTGTCCATGAGAAGAAGTAGACTCAACTTCCACCAATAAGAACAGCTGATGGGTGGCGAGGGGTCGTGGAGTGAGACCAGGGCCACTCTTGGCCCATCGCCAGTAGACCCTCAGTCACTAGAGACGCAGTATGGAAAGAAGCAATCAATATCTAACATTAAGTCCTAATACACTACAGTATATACAAAACTATGTGACCCCTCCACGTTACACCTACTGTAACTTTTCTCATCTCATATTTTACATCCATGGACATAATATGGGGTCAGCCCCTCTGTAGATTTAGCGGCTCCTGCTCTTCTGAGAAGGATTTCTACAAGATTTTGGAGGCATCTTTGTAAATTTTTTCCCTTTCATCCATAAGAACATATGTGAGATAACACTGATGGGGGAAAGACCAGGAGTACAATCTCCATTACAGGTGTTGGACGGGGCTGAGGTCCGGGCTCTGAGCGGCCATCATCTCCCCCCCTCCTCTGAATGGAGCTTCTGCTCATGAGGAGAGAAAAGGGCCTTCACCAACTGTTCTCACAAACTGGAAGCTACAATTGTCCGCAATGTCTTGCGCTGAAGGATTAAGATTTCCCTTCACGAGAACTAAGGAGCAGAGGCCGCCCCCTGATAACGGCCCAACGCATCATCCTCTTCTTCCAAACTGTACAGCGGGTACAATGCAATCAGGGGGGGAACATTCTCCTGGAATCACCAAACCCAGATTCATCCATCAGACACAGATAGAGGAGTGTGATTCGTCACTGCACAGAACACGTCTCCTCCAGGGTCCAATGGTTGCAGCTTTACACCGCTCCTGCCGACGCTCGGCATTGGGCTTGGTGATGTACGGCTCAGCATTGTGCTTGGTGATGTACGGCTCGGCATTGTCCTTGGTGATGTACGGCTCGGCATTGTGCTTGGTGATGTACGGCTCAGTATTGTGTTTAGTGATGTACAGCTGCTGCAGCTGCTTGGCCATGAAGCTCCCGGAGGGTGCAGTTTTATCACTGATATTACCACAGGAGGTCTGAACTCTGCAGTTATGGGTCAGCGGAGCGGTAGCGATTTTTCTGCCATCTGCTCCTAAGCACTCGGCCCCCCGCTCTGTAACATTACGGGGTCTCCACTTCATGGCTGAGTTGCTGCATGTCCTTCCACTTCCCTATAATATCACTCCCAGGTGATCGGGGAAGTCATGAACGGACTTGTTACCCCAGTGGCTCCTATTTTTGGACTGTGCTGGTATCAGTGAGCTCTGTACCACTGGCCACTTTGTCACAAGGTAGTAATGGTAAATGGCATGGCGGGGGAACTAGAGGTTATACACCGGAGGTGAGGGGCCAGACGTTATACACTGGGGACGAGGGGCCGGATGTTATATACCGAGGGCCGAATGTTATATACCGAGGGCTGGATGTTACACAATGAGGGACGGATTTTATACACAGGGGGCTGGATGTTATATGTGGCGCCCCTGACCTGGTCAGCATCAACAAGAGAAAAGAATGTGCGAAAAAAGTGGGATCACCACAATGAATAAATATACAAAAATATCTTTATTATAGAAATAGGCACAAATACCAACAACCGATTAAAATCAATTAAAAAAGCAAAACAGCTTATGGGAAACACACATACTGAGAGTGCCAATGGTCTGACACCCAAAGAATACCTCACACCCTCAAAGAGCCCCAACCCCACAAACATATAATAATGCAATGATTTAAGACACAGTGTCCATAAACTGGGACCACCAAATAAGCAGATGGAAAATGCAAAATCAATCAGACAGATCAGAGTCCCAGTAGATGCCGTGGTGGTTTGGCAATGCAGCAATGTCGCCACCAATAAGCATGATTTAAAGCAAAAATAGCCCATACAATACCACCTACGGATGGACACACAACGGGGTGCAGGCAAGGAGTGGAGGGGTGAGGTATGAGCCCCACGCGTATCGCTACAAACAAGGTGTAGCTTCCTCAGGGGAGATGTGCAATGATGGAAGCAATGTGCCTTTTTATTTAGTACAACATAATTAGAACATAATTACTAAATTGCCTACCAGCGTGTGGAGAAAGAGGCAAGGAAAGGTTGCTGTGGAAATGGAAGACGCAATTGAGTACTGCACCTGTGAAGCCCCACAGGTGTTGTATCGGTGCATACCTTCAGGGACTCCACGTAGCTGGTGCTGGTCACAGGTAGGGAATCTTCAGTTTTGATCGTGACGCCACTCTCAGTATTGCGGTCAGTGGGGACCGCCACTGCAGGTTAGGGGACGCCTGGGGCTGATGGTGGGTGCAGTCGGATATAGTAGCCTCCTGAGAGTGAGGCAAGCCCCAGGGCCCGGTGTGGGTTTGTAGTACCACAAGTCGCAGAATGACTCAAACACAGTCCAAGAAGTCTTTTAACGTGTTTACTCACTGTTTGGAGGTCACGGTGAGATGCCCGGGCGACACTGTGATAACCAGGTGGAACCAGGAATTCCAGGAGGCCGTTCTGAGGGTAGCTGTCCACTCGCCTTCCTTGCACTCTTTCTGTTTTAGGAGGATCCTTTGCTTGAAGCGTGGTAGGACCCCTCCAGGGAAGCTGTTACCACCCTGCTCCCCTCTCTCTGGCTCGTCTGCCGGCAGCGTGGCCTTGGTGGGATGGCTTCTGGCCCTGTCCCCTTATGGGCCTGGTGTGCTGCTTGGCTCAAGCTCTGTGTAGTCGTGGTGAGGGCATAAGTACCCCCCCCCCACCTGTAGGTTAAGCAGCTCTGGATGATCTGCTGCCTGTACTGGGGACCTAGTTCCCCTTGTGTGCTCGGATACTGGGATCTCCGTACTCAGCCACCCCTCTTTCTCTGGATGCTCTTCAGGCCGACCCACAGTACTCCGTTATCCTCCGCTTTCAGCTACAGCACTCCTCAGGACCTGTCTGCACGGGAGCTTCTCTGCTCCCCCTCCATACACTTCAACTTCTTCCTCTCGACTCCCTCACTTCCTCTCTCTCTCTGCCCTGCTTCCTAGCAACCAGCCCCTGAACACACCCCCAGCTGGGAATTGAAAGTTAACCCCTTCTGGCTACCCAAGGGTCCCCTCTGGTGATGTGGGAGGCCTGATCACTATATGTTTGTGTGTGCACCTCATCCTGGCCTTTGGAGATTACCTGGAAGCATTGCTCCCGCATGGGTGCAATACTCTGTGGTGCCTGACCAGGTCAGGGGCGCCACATTCCCCCTTAGTTATCATCAGCACGTCCTCGGGCTGCAAAGACAAGAGAAAGAAAAAGGTAAATACAAATTTTTCCCACACAGGGGCAATTATTTACATTTAAACATGCCAGGTACCATTTCACCACCAACCACCCACATGTCCGAACCCCACCCAAAAACCTCCAGGAGGTAGGTCGCCGGTCCTTTTGGTGACCAGGTCTGGGCCATCACATTCCCCAGACCTTTCCTCCAATCTTCCTCTCCTGAGGAGAGTGGTGTAAGGTAGACCCCATAAACAGGCGTACCCGCTTCCGAGTGTTGGAGGGCAGGCCCCATAAACAGGCGTGCCCCCTTGTTGGTGCAGAGCCATGCCCCCTAACAGGCAGACTCTGTGGTTGATACCAAGAAGGCAACTTTGTACAATGCAAAAGTTTGTGGTTAAAGCCAGTTCATAACCAGTGGTCTAACATTTTAAGGAGGTCTCACAATAGTCCTTGTGGGCACATTTCGCTTAAACGTTGCTTAACTATAACAGGTTAAACATTACACTTCATACCGTCACTTTCAACTAAACTGTACTTTGTCTATAGCGTAATGGGAGCTGACCAAAGTTGCTGCGGGTTGATCTACGCAGTACTATACTGTCATCTGTCTGAGGTTGTGTCCTCCCACCCGATGTATGTGTCTCAATGTGAATAATGGGTGTACTGGGTATTGATACCAATGCGTGGTTTTCTGCTTCAGCTACATTTGGCACTTCTAGGTTCTGAACAGGCTCTTCTGGGTCTCTTACTTCTCTAGATTGAGTGAATGTAATAACCGGAATAACTACTGCTCCATTGTATTGAGGCCAACTTGCTGGAAAATCTCCAAGTACAGTATGGATCATCTTTTCTTTTGGTTCTTGAACTGGCAAAGGGTTGGGACTTTCTTCAGGGGTTCTTAGTTGTTCAGGACATTTCTTTAGGCGATCTCTAGAAACGACAGCTGTTGTTTTTCCTCCATCTTTGCTGATAAGGCATGTCTTTTCATTGCTAAGCGTTGATGGTAATACGGTGTAGGGTTCTTCTTCCCAATGATTGTCAAGTTTATGACGCCTTCTCTTTCCCTTGAGAACTATATCTCCTGGCATCAAAGGAACAGCAGGTGCTTTTCGATTGTAGGCCTTTTCTTGTTTCTCACGCTGCTGAGTCAGGCTTCGCTCCACACACTCTTGTACTTTCTTGTATTGGGCTTGGCGGTTGGAATCCCAATCAGCACCTTGTTGATGGTCTTCAGGGGTCTCAACTCCCATTTCCAGATCTACTGGCAATCTCCCTGGTCTGGCCCTCATCAGGTATGCCGGTGTGCAGTTCGTGGAACTCACAGGGATGTTGTTATACATGTCCACTAGATCGGGTAGTTTTTCTGGCCACTGACTTCGTTCTTCTAGTGGGAGCGTCTTCAGAAGATCGAGAATGATGTGGTTCATCTTCTCACACATGCCATTGGTCTGAGGATGGTAAGGCGTAGTACGGATCTTCTGGCAGCCGTATAGGTTACAAAACTCCTTAAACACTTCAGCTTCAAAGGCTGGTCCTTGGTCAGTGAGCACTTGATCTGGATAGCCATGTGGTCGACAGAAGTGTGTCTGGAAAGCTTTGGCTGCAGTTTGACCTGTCAAGTCCTTGACTGGTACTACCACCAGGAATCTGGAGTAGTGGTCAACCATAGTGAGAGCGTAGTTGTAGCCTTGTCTGCTGGGTGCCAACTTTACATGGTCCAGGGCCACGATCTCCAGGGGCCGTTTAGTTTGGATGGGCTGGAGTGGTGCTCTCTGGCGGTGCTGGTCTTTTCTTCTAAGATTGCAAGGCCCGCAGTTTCGACACCACTTCTCTAGGGCAGATCTCATGCCCACCCAGTAGAATCTTACTTTAAGTAGGGCCTCCAGTTTCTTCCAACCAAAGTGGCCTGCACCATTGTGATAGGCTTCTAGCACCATCCTCGTATCCTTCTGTGGTACAATCACTTGCCACACCTTCTCATGCGTCCTCGGGTCAATGATGCTCCTGTAAAGTTTGTCTTGATAGATGAATAATCGACCCCTCTCCTTCCATAGGTACTGTGCCTCAGGTGGGGCTCCTTTGTCAAGGCTGGCGCCAGGCTGGCTGATCAGTTTCTTTACCAAGCCTACCGCTGGATCATTTTCCTGGGTCTCCTTCCAGTTGTAATGAGGTAGTGGGTTCAGGGTCACCTCTTGGCGGTTGGCACGCGACTGCCGACACTGTTTTGCTCCATGGCGATGGAACGCTGGCAGCTCAATCTCTTCCAGATCATCTTCATCTTCACCCTCGTCTGCTAGGTGAGGCATCCTGGACAGAGCATCTGCGTTGCCGTTCTTGCGGCCAGCTCGATACTTGACAGTAAAGTCATAATTCGCCAGTCGGGCTACCCAACGCTGCTCCATGGCACCCAATTTAGCAGTATCCAAGTGGGTCAGGGGGTTGTTGTCCGTGAAGACAGTGAATTTGGTGGCTGCCAAGTAGTGCTTGAACCGCTCTGTGATAGCCCATACCATGGCCAGGAACTCTAGCTTGAATGAGCTATAATTCTCTGGGTTTCTTTCGGTAGGCCTGAGCTTCCTGCTGGCGTAAGCAATCACACGCTCTTTGCCTCCCTGCACCTGTGAAAGCACTGCTCCCAGTCCCACATTACTGGCATCTGTGTACAGTACGAATGGCAGACCGTAGTCAGGGTAGGCTAGGATCTCTTCACCCGTCAAGGCCCCTTTCATTTGTCTGAAGGAGTGTTCTTCTGCTTCTCCCCAGTGAAATGGCGGGCCGGAGATCTTTCCTCTCTTCTTTGGGTGGCCTACCAGGAGCTCTTGCAAAGGCGCCGCCATTTTCGTGTAGCCCTTGATGAACCTTCTGTAGTAGCCCACCAAGCCAAGGAACTGACGTACCTCCCGGACGGTAGTAGGTGTGGGCCATTCCTGGATGACTGTGACCTTCTCTGGGTCCGGTGCTACTCCTTCTGCACTGACCACGTGACCTAGGTACTGGACCTTTGGCTTCAGTAGATGGCACTTGGATGGTTTCAACTTCATTCCATATCGGGATAGTGCTTCAAAGACTTCAGCCAGGTGTTTCAGGTGGTCCTCGTAGGTCTTGGAGTACACGATGACATCATCCAGGTAGAGCAGGACGGTTTCAAAGTTGAGGTGCCCTAGGCAGCATTCCATAAGCCTCTGGAAGGTCCCGGGGGCATTGCAGAGTCCAAATGGCATGCTGTTGAACTCACAGAGGCCCATTGGGGTGGTGAAGGCCGTCTTCTCCCGATCTTCTTCTGCTACAGATACTTGCCAGTAGCCACTAGTAAGATCTAGGGTAGAAAAGTAGTTAGAGGCTTTCAAGGCAGCGAGGGATTCCTCTATCCTTGGCAAAGGGTAGGCATCCTTGTGTGTTATCTGATTTATCCGTCTGTAATCCACACACATCCTCATCGTGCCATCCTTCTTTCTTACCAGGACCAGGGGAGCTGCCCAGGGGCTGCAACTGTCCCTTATGACTCCTGCCTCCTTCATGTCCTTCAGCATGTCCTTTGTGCGCTGGTAATGGGCTGGTGGAATAGGCCTATGTCTTTCCTTAATGGGAGGATGACTGCCTGTGGGTATGTGATGTTGCACCCCTTTGATCCTACCAAAGTCTAGTGGGTTCTTACTAAAGACCTGCTCGTATTCCTGCACGACCCTGTAAACCCCATGTTTCTGGTAGTCGGGTGTAGAGTCAGTCCCCACGTGTAGTTTCTGGCACCAATCTTCTAACTGCTTTTGGGAGGTCTCGCCCTCTTTTGAGTCAGCTTGTGTCAGGGGACCTACAGGTGTTATGGCGTCATCTGAGCATGTAAACAGTTTGGCTATGGTAGCGTACCTTGGTAGTCTGGCTTCCTCCTCCCCACAGTTCAACACTCGTACAGGCACTCGTCCCTTGTGTACATCAACTACCCCCCTGGCTGTCAGAATCGTGGGCCAGTGGTCTGAATGAGTGGGCTCTAGTACAGCCTGGTAATCTTGTCCTCTGAGACCTACCGCTGCTCTACACCACATCATCATTTCACTCCGTGGGGGTATCACAATGGGGTTAGCATCCATCACCCGTACACTACCAATCTCACCGCCAGTCTGTTTTACCTGTTGCTTCCTCAGAATGATTCGGATCTCCTTTTGCAAGGCTCTTTGCGACCTGCCGTCAGCACCTTCAACAATCTGGTGAAGCAACAACAACACTTCCCCTAGGCAATTTTCTATGACATTAGTGCCTAAAATCATTTGCGGGTTCCTTTCTCTAATATCAGTGTCCACAACAATCAGTCCTTGTCCCTTCATTTCCTGCCTTCCCACCTTTATGGTTACCTCTTTGACCCCGATCTGGTCTATAGGTTGTCCGTTGGCAGCATAGATGGTGAGGGAGGGGTCCGGTGGTCGGAGATCGTCGTCCGACCAAAACCTCCGATAAAGGACATGCGGGATCGTGGTGACCTGAGAGCCGGTGTCCAATAATGCCGGGGTAGGAATCCCGTCCAAGACGATGGACAGGACAGGACGTCCACCCACGTACTGATCACAGCAGCGACTTGGGCCTGATCTTCTTAATCCTGAGGACTGGCCCTCGGCCCCAGGTTTGACTCGTTTAAAGGACAGGCCCTTGCATAGTGACCTGCCTTCTGGCAACGACGACAGATGGGTTGTCCAGCTGAGTCATAGCGATCACTGCTCCTGCCTCGAGTTGGGGGACCCCTTCTCCTCCGCATCCAAGGGACGTCCTCTGGGTTGTCGGCTAGCAGGATCTGATGAGGGACTTTGGTCTCTGAGGGCAACTGCATTGCTTTCAGGATTTGTGCGACGTCCTTAGTGAGCTGCTGCACTTGGGAGGATAGCGTACTTATGGTCTTTGCTGGCGCGTTGAGTCCTTTTGCAGTCATCAGGGCCTGCGTGGAGGATTCCGCTCCTGCAGCCGTGGAACTGGCAGGGTCTGTGTCCACAGGGGGTTGGAGTGCTTTCACTGCCCGGTCTTTCAGAATGGCAAAGTCCACGTCGGGGTGTTCTAGGGACCACAGCTTCATCTGCTTCCCATCCTCAGGAGAGCGCAGGCCCCGCAGGAATTGTTCCTTCATCATCCGGTTTCCTTCCTGGTCACTGACAGGGTCCACCAGCTTGAGAGCCCGTAGTGCAGCCTGCAGCCTGAGGGCATAGTCTCTTATACTATCTTGGGGCTTCTGACGGCAGTGATAGAAGTCCGTTCTCAGCTCTCCCTCCGTGCGGTGTTCAAAAGCAGCTGCTAGTTTGGCAAAGATGGTCTCAACAGAGCTCCGGTCATCATTGGCCCAGGACTCAGCTTCCAATTCTGCTGCTCCAGTCAATTGTCCCAGCACCACAGCGGCCCTCTGTTTACCAGTCATCGCGTGCATGTCTAGCAGGGTGTTGATCTTTTTCTTAAACCCGGTCAGCGTGTCTATTTTACCGGCGTATTGAGGCAGCCATTGCGCCCCTGGGGCATACAACAAGGACACTGGCATTATGGGGGCGACCTCGGCCGGCGCAGCTGCGACCGCGGCACCGGCACCAGGCGCTGCGGCGTCCAGCGCGACAGGGGCTGGCATCGCTTGGGCTGCGTCGCCCTGACCAGGGGCATTACCTCCTGCAGCGTCCATTTTTCTTCAGAAATCCGCGCGCTCCCTTTCCACTTCCTGGGTCAGTACGCTCTCTGAATTGTGGGGGTTCTGGGGCGGCCACACCTCTTCGTGGGCGGTGCTCTTCTCCCTCGCGCGGGCTGCAGCGCGCGCTTTTGAAGATGGCAATATGGCGGCGGTTCAATTTTTGCGGTCGGACCTCTGAGGCACACGGTCACCTGTCTGAACAGGTCTAGTCCTTATCCTGTTCGTGACGCCAGAAGATGTGAAGCCCCACAGGTGTTGTATCGGTGCATACCTTCAGGGACTCCACGTAGCTGGTGCTGGTCACAGGTAGGGAATCTTCAGTTTTGATCGTGACGCCACTCTCAGTATTGCGGTCAGTGGGGACCGCCACTGCAGGTTAGGGGACGCCTGGGGCTGATGGTGGGTGCAGTCGGATATAGTAGCCTCCTGAGAGTGAGGCAAGCCCCAGGGCCCGGTGTGGGTTTGTAGTACCACAAGTCGCAGAATGACTCAAACACAGTCCAAGAAGTCTTTTAACGTGTTTACTCACTGTTTGGAGGTCACGGTGAGATGCCCGGGCGACACTGTGATAACCAGGTGGAACCAGGAATTCCAGGAGGCCGTTCTGAGGGTAGCTGTCCACTCGCCTTCCTTGCACTCTTTCTGTTTTAGGAGGATCCTTTGCTTGAAGCGTGGTAGGACCCCTCCAGGGAAGCTGTTACCACCCTGCTCCCCTCTCTCTGGCTCGTCTGCCGGCAGCGTGGCCTTGGTGGGATGGCTTCTGGCCCTGTCCCCTTATGGGCCTGGTGTGCTGCTTGGCTCAAGCTCTGTGTAGTCGTGGTGAGGGCATAAGTACCCCCCCCCCACCTGTAGGTTAAGCAGCTCTGGATGATCTGCTGCCTGTACTGGGGACCTAGTTCCCCTTGTGTGCTCGGATACTGGGATCTCCGTACTCAGCCACCCCTCTTTCTCTGGATGCTCTTCAGGCCGACCCACAGTACTCCGTTCTCCTCCGCTTTCAGCTACAGCACTCCTCAGGACCTGTCTGCACGGGAGCTTCTCTGCTCCCCCTCCATACACTTCAACTTCTTCCTCTCGACTCCCTCACTTCCTCTCTCTCTCTGCCCTGCTTCCTAGCAACCAGCCCCTGAACACACCCCCAGCTGGGAATTGAAAGTTAACCCCTTCTGGCTACCCAAGGGTCCCCTCTGGTGATGTGGGAGGCCTGATCACTATATGTTTGTGTGTGCACCTCATCCTGGCCTTTGGAGATTACCTGGAAGCATTGCTCCCGCATGGGTGCAATACTCTGTGGTGCCTGACCAGGTCAGGGGCGCCACACACCCATGCTGGGTGAGTGCAAACAGGTAATCCTAAAGGCTGAATAGGGTGTGTATGCACAGACACATAGTGACCAGGTCTCACACACATCTTACAGGGGACCCCTGGGCAGACCCAGGAGGGGGTGTGGCCTCCACATCTCAGCTAGTGGTGCGGTGGAGAGGCTGGAAACTAGAGTTTTGCGGTGGCAGTTAGTCAGAGAAAGAGTAGGAGAGGAGCAAGCCGAGTCTGAAGTGGAGACACAGTATCACGGACATGCTAGTCAGACCCCGCACGTGTAGTGGCTGTTGGCGGGGGAGAACGGTCACCAGAAGTTCGACAGAAAGACGCTGAGGAAGAGCATTCAGCTGGTCGTGTACGGAGACTTCTGGAGGGCTAGGCACGCACAGGGAACAGGTCCCTAGAGCCAGACATCCATTTAGTGGTCTGCTAAACCTTCCGGTAGGGAGGACAACAAGTCCCACACCAACCAAAACAGAGTCCGAGCATCTGCAGCAATGAGGGGGCCCATAAGGAGGATTGAGCCTAAAGCTATCCACCTTGGTCCACGCTGCCAGCAAACGGGCCAGAAAGGGGAGAAAAGGCAGATGTGACTTCCCTGGATGAATAGCACGGTACTTTAAGTCAGGGGTTGTCTGAAACAAGAAGTGCTAGGAAGGTGAGTCAGCAGTCACCCCTATACCAGCCTGCAGGATACCTGGTTCTCTCTTGGTGTATCTCAGCATCACCCGGGTACCACTTGAAGCACGTGAAAGTGAGTAAAAACCAGTTGCAAGACACTTTTGGACTGAGACTGAGTTCTTCTGCGACCTGTTGTTCTACACACATACACCCAAGCCCCTGGGGCCGCCTCACTCTCGGGAGGCTATACACCAGACTGCAGACACCATCAGCCCCAGACGCTCGTTAAACTGCAGTGGCGGTCACCACCCTGACCGCAAACCGAGAGTGGCGTCACGACTCCTATGCAAGTGAACCTGACATACCTGTTGCCAGCGGTAGTCAAGTGGAGCCCCTGTGGCGTCCCAGAAGGTGGAGCGACATCCCTGAGGTGACCGCTACAGGTTGGCGACACATATACACCAGGGGAAAGGGGTTAGATGCTATATACCGGGGGTGAGGGGGCTGGATGTTATACACAGGGAGCCAAATGTTATACACCAGGAGCGAGGGGCCGGATGTTATAAACTAGGGGCAAGGGGCTGGATGTTATACACAGGGGGCCAAAGTTATACATCGTGGGCGAGGGGTTGGATGCTATACACCGGGGGCGAGGGGGCTGGATGTTATACATAGGGGGCCAAATGTTATACACCGGGGGCGAGGGGCCGATGTTATACACTGGAGGGCGAGGGGCCGGATGTTATATACCGGGGGTGAGGAGCTGGATGTTATACACCGGGGGCCAGATGAGATGTTATACACTGGGGGGCAAGGGGCCAGATATTATACACTAGAGGGTGAGGGGCTGGATGTTATACATTGGGGATGGTCTGGGATGTCGCAGTGGCTTGCCCGGCTTCGTGCCCTGAGGTGTACACCAATAAGGAGGGAGGATGATGGGGGTTGTAATAGGAACATTGTCGTGACGCCACCTGTGGTACGAGGCCAGAGATTAGCTGCCGCTGCTGTCGCTGTCCTCCGGGGCGGATGGTAATAGCAGCCGAAGATGGTATCGCTCCCCACAGGTGGAGTGGGCCCCGGGAAGGATGATGAGGGGAGTAGTGATGGCGATGGCCTCTGGCACCGGGCTGCGGCGCCGGTAATAAGAGTCCGAGTCAGATGCTGCTGTTCCAGGTGTCTTTACTCACTCTTCGTGCAGCTCGCCTGGGTAGTACCGGTCATCTGCTGTGATGGGCCCTGTCGAACCCGGATTCCTTCGGAGGCCAGTCTGGTGTTGTGCTCAGTGGGTCCCTTACTCCTAGCGCCGTGTAAGTTGGATCCCCGTGGCTTAAAGCTACTTAGGGACCCCAGTCCGTATCGAGTAGTCCTCTTGTCCCTATTTGCAGGTGCTACGGCTCCGCAATGGGGCCTGGCTGTGTCCAAGGCCCCGGATCCTATCTGGCACTGTGCTTTTGGGCTCTGTGTGGCCAGGGAAGCTTGCAACCTCCCTGTCCCAGTAGATTCTGGAAAACCAACTTGGAGAATGATCTTCCCTAGGGTCCTGCACCCTGTGTGGCGCCAGTTCCGAGGGAGCAATGAAGCTCTCCCCTCGGCAACCGCATGAACTCCCATGTCCCACCAATGCCAGTGCAATGCTTCATTCCTCCTGTGGTGGCGCTACAAGGAAACTGACCACCTGCTGCTAAATTCCCCCAGAGATTACAGTGGCTTCCTGCAGATCCCGCTGAATAGTCAGTAATCAATTCAGAAAGATCGATAAGACAATTTTTTTTGAGGATTTTGCCTTCCTGCTGTGAGATACATTTTATGTTTGCCAAGCACCTAACAATCATCTGAGCAAATCCATCATCCAGACAGCGGCGGGGAGTGCGCACCAGGCTCACAGTTTGCATATCACGGTTTCATCTCTTCCGCTGACAGCGCTCCCTGTTAGCAGTTATCTCATTTACAAGGTGAAGCAAGAAGCTGCTGACACAGGTACAGGGGTTATGTGACACCTCATCCTGCTTATGTCACCAAACCGGATCGAAATACAGTATCTGTAGAAAATTTAACCCCTGCTGCTGAAAACCCAACAATTTTCCAATATACCATATATTTACAATTCTTCACCATTTATAGGATCTCTGCTTCTGGTCTGTAAATGGAAACATTCTTGTAAACATCCGGAGTAGTGATGAGAGGCACTACCATGCTCGGGTGTTCGGTACTCGCAACTAGTGATGAGTGAGCACTACCATGCTCGGGTGTTCGGTACTTGTAACTAGTGATGAGTGAGCACTACCATGCTCGGGTGCTCTGTACTTGTAACTAGTGATGAGTGAGCACTACCATGCTCGGGTGTTCGGTACTTGTAACTAGTGATGAGCGGGCACTACCATGCTTGGGTGCTCGGTACTCGTAACTAGTGATGAGTGAGCACTACCATGCTCGGGTGCTCGGTACTCGTAACTAGTGATGAGCGGGCACTACCATGCTCGGGTGCTCGGTACTGGTAACTAGTGATGAGTGAGCACTACCATGCTCGGGTGCTCGGTACTTGTAACTAGTGATGGTTGGGCACTACTATGCTCTGGTGCTCTGTACTCATAACTAGTGATGAACAAGCACTACCATGCTCAGGTGATCAGTACTCGTAACTAGTGATGAGCGGGCACTACCATGCTCGGGTGCTCGGTACTGGTAACTAGTGATGAGTGAGCACTACCATGCTCGGGTGCTCGGTACTTGTAACTAGTGATGGTTGGGCACTACTATGCTCTGGTGCTCTGTACTCATAACTAGTGATGAACAAGCACTACCATGCTCAGGTGATCAGTACTCGTAACTAGTGATGAGCGGGCACTACCATGCTCGGGTGCTCGGTACTGGTAACTAGTGATGAGCGAGCACTACCATGCTCGGGTGATCAGTACCCAACTCGAGTCTAAAGGAAGTTAATTGGGTACTCGAGTTATGCCCATTTGATTGTCTAACTGCTCGTTACGAGTACTGAGCACCCGAGCATGGTAGTGCCCACTAATCACTAGTTACGAGTACTGAGCACCAGAGCATGGTAGTGCCCGCTCATCACTAGTTACGAGTACTGAGCACCCGAGCATGGTAGTGCCCACTCATCACTAGTTACGAGTACTGAGCACCCGAGCATGGTAGTGCCCACTCATCACTAGTTACGAGTACTGAGCACCCGAGCATGGTAGTGCCCACTCATCACTAGTTACGAGTACTGAGCACCCGAGCATGGTAGTGCCCACTCATCGCTCGTTATGAGTACTGAGCACCAGAGCATGATAGTGCCTGTTCAACTCTTAAGGCCACTTTACACGCAGTGACATCGCTAGCGATGTCGCTGCCAATCGCACCCGCCCCCGTCGTTTGTGCGTCATGGGCAAATCGCTGCCCGTGGCGCACAATATCGCTAGTACCCGTCACACGGACTTACCTTCCCAGCGACGCCGCTGTGGCTGGCGAACAGCCTCTTTTCTAAGGGGGCGGTTTGTGCGGCGTCACAGCGATGTCACACGGTAGGCGTCCAATAGAAGCGGAGGGGCGGAGAGCAGCCGCATGAAAGACAGGCCCACCTCGTTGCCGGAGGACGCAGGTACGGTGTTGTTCGTCGTTCCTGGGGTGTCACACGTAGCGATGTGTGCTGCCTCAGAAACAACGAACAACCTGAGTCCAATAGCAGCAATGATATTTTGGATTAGAACGACGTGTCAACGATTAGGTGAGTATTTTTGATCGTTAGCGGTCGCTCGTACGTGTCACACGCAGCGACGTTGCTAACGAGGCCGAAAGTGCGTCACAAATTCTGTGACCCCAACGACATCTCGTTAGCAATGTCGTTGTGTGTAAAGCCCCCTTTAGTCTTGATATATATAGACGCGTTTTTAGTCTGGATGTAAACAATGAAAGTTTTCTTTTATTGTCACGGTCATCTGCCTGCTGTTTAGAAACTAGTGACAGGTTTTGGACTGGAGTCTCCCTTTTCCATCTTGACTCCTCATTTAAATGGAGTTTTCTTTTTTTTTTTATGTCTTGAGTTAATCTCAGTTTTGTTACCAGCAGCTCTTAGCAGGTCAGCTATCGCAGCTTTGTAGCCACGCCCCTTTAGGTTTAAATAGTGAGGTTTTCCCAGCAGTCCTTGCTGTTGATAGAATTCATTTTATTCTGGTCATCCTGGTGGAAGGAGCTGCTGGAGATTTATCCTGTGCCCATCCAACTTCTACTTTGGAGTCTGTCTCCAGCCGAGGATTTTGGTGTTTGTATCTTTCTGTTTATCCCCCAGCTGTCTTTCCTTTCACCTTCGTGTTTATTAGTGCAGTAGTGGGACTGGTGTCTCCCACTGGCCATCTCACTAGCTAGTGGTGTTTGCAGGGCTAGTGAGGGATTAGGTATCCAGCACAGCGACGGGTTGAAACAGCCCATATAGGGACGCTAGGGAGCTCAAGTAACAGCTTGAGGTGAGTTCAGGAGATGTCCCCTCACCCCTCTCCCTAGCTGTAGAGCCCACCGTTGTTAAAGTGTCCCCGGTGTCCCCCCCCTTATTCCTTGATAGTAAACAACACGCAAAGTATATAGGAAAGTTGTAGACCTTTTCTTTTACTTAGTGATTAAAGAGGTTGTCCATTACTTTTACATTGATGGTCTAGCTATAGGATAAGTAATCAATATCTGATCGGCCGGGCTCTGACACCCGACACTAATCAGCTGATCAAGGTGCCGGTGGCAGTAGCAAGTGGCCGGAAATGCTCAGTTCTGCCCTGTCAGCTCTTAGCGGCCGCGGCAGGGTACTGCACATCCCATTCCCATTCAAATCAATAAGAGGGGATGTGCAGTACCCGTCACGGCCTCTAACAGTTGACGGGGCAGCTCCAGAACTGAGCATTTACGGCCGCCTGCTACCACTGCCGACACAGAGGACAGCTGATCGGCAGGGGTGGCGGGTGTCGGACCCCGGCAGATCAGACATTAATGACCTATCCTAAGGGGTACTTTGCACGCTGCGACATCGCTAGCCGATGCTAGCGATGCCAAGCGCGATAGTCCCCGCCCCTGTCGCAGATGCGATATCTTGTGATAGCTGCCGTAGCGAACATTATCGCTACGGCAGCTTCACACGCACTTACTTGCCCTGCGACGTCGCTCTGGCCGGCGACCCGCCTCCTTCCTAAGGGGGGCGGGTCGTGCGGCGTCACTGCGACATCACACGGCAGGCGGCCAATGGACGTAAACATCCCACCCACCTCCTTCCTTCCTCATTGCAGGCAGGATGCAGGTAAGGAGATGTTCCTCGCTCCTGCGGTTTCATACACAGCGATGTGTGCTGCCGCAGGAGCGAGGAACAACATCGTACCTGTCGCTGCAGCGAAATTATGGAAATGACCGACACTACACAGATCACTGATTTTCGACGCTTTTGCGATCGTTTATCGGTGCTTCTAGGCTTTACACGTTGCGACGTCGTTACTGGCGCCGGATGTGCGTCACTTTCGATTAGACCCCCGACAATATCGCAGTAGCGAGGTCGCAGCGTGCAAAGTACCCCTTAGAGTATGCCATCAAAGTAAAAGTAGTGGACATTCTCTTTAAGCTTTATTTGCATAAAAGAGGGAAATTCCTTTACAGGGTCAATAGGAATAGTAGGGTATAAGGGCTGATGTACATGGTAATCTTGTATGTACCAACCATATAAAATTGCACACATGTGCCATATGGGCCTATCTTACAGACCTGTAAGTGGTATTCTATGTCCTGTTCCTATAGAGACTACATAATATGCCCTAAAAATATGCCAGCTGATACTACAGCATCCATTGGATTTGTTATAATCTAGTTTTTGTCTCCGTATTCTCCGTATCCTGTATTTTCACAGGTTTTCCCCTCTGCAGGCCCTATGCTTAATTTACAGTTGTCTCTGAGGTAGTGGGGCGAGAGTATCTCTTCTGACGTCTGCCATACACAGCACACACAGACATGCGGGATTCTGTCTCTATGTAACACATGTTCAGAGGCAGTAGCAGCATGGAGGACATTATATAGCAGCACTGAGCAGTGCAGATGTGAGTACAGCACTAAGGTGAGACAAGATAAAGAAGTGGATAAATAAGCTGATCTCTCTAATAAGATATATTACAAAGTTTCTATTGATTTTTTGCAAAGTTTCATGAAACAACAGTGAACAATTACGTATACTTGCTAAAGGGAAATGTGGTGCCCCTGAGGCTTCGGTCGCCACAGAGTATTGCACCCAAATTTGCGTGTAATGCTAAACCCGGTTCCTGAGGAGGTCAGTCCCGGTTTCACCACATTACACACTCAAATACACACCAGGTTGCCCTGTTCCCACTGGGGACTGGGCTAGGGTAGGGTAATAAAGGGGTTGCCGACAGAGTGGCAGTTACAGGATGCCCTCATACAGGGGCTTTAGTCCCACTAGCTTAGGATCTGGGAGGGAGGAGCAGCCAGCAGGGGGGAGTTTGGAGTCACACAACAGTTAACAAAACTTGTGAGGCAGCCATACTCAGGCAGAGAGTCTAGAGGAGTTCTCCAGCAGGAGAGCAGCGGAGCAGTCGCATTTCAGGGGTGCTCCAGTTGGAAGGAGGAGAAAGTTTACACGGTTGCCGTGGGGAGAGTGAACCTGCTCCCCTCGGAACCGACGTCACGCAGGGCGGCAGGACCCTAGGGAAGATCATACTTCACATTGGTTTTCCAGAATCTGCCTGGACGGGGAAAGTTTCAAGCTTCTCTGACCACACAGCGCCCGACAGCACAGTGCCATATAGGATCCGGGGTCTCGCATCAAGCCGGACCCCACATCAGAACCGCGGCACCTGCAGATAGGGACAAGAGTACATCTCTCGTGAAACCCGGGTCTTCTCGTAGCTTCAAGACAGGGGATCCACAGACAGGCGTTACAAGGAGAAACCCACCGAACACCAAACCGGACTGATCTGTAAAGGGAATCGGGTGCGACAGAGCACATCATAGCAAGTGACCGGTATTACCTGGGTGAGCAGTATTGTACAAAAGGGAGTAAACAACCTGGTACCACAACAATAGACTCTGACTCTTTATTACCTGTACTGCTGCCCCGAGCCGCCATTACTACTCTCCTCATCCAAGGTCCGCTCCACCTGTGGAGAGTGATACCATCCCTGGCTGCTACCAACATCTACCCTGGAGGACAGCGACAGCAGCGCCGGCCCATTCCCTGGCCTCATACCACAAGTGGAGTCACGACAAACACCTCACAACTACCCCCAAAACCTCTCCCCTGCCATTATCTGTACACCTCAGGGCAACGGAGCCAGGCTAGGCTCCCCGTGACCACGACAGTCGACGGCTCGCCAACGAGTAGGTTAAATGCACCTGCCCTGTGGGGCGCTACAGAAAGAAGAGACCTCCAGGAGTCCTAGTGGAACAGCCAAACGTGGTCATCCCATTCTCAAACATATTTATATGTTCCCAAGTTGAAAAATCTGGTGGCTTGTCTGTATATTAAATATGGATTTCTGGTCTATGGTTCTTTATTTCTGGGGTCTGGGATGAGTAAATACATTTGCGAGATTTCTGTCACGCTAGGTAACGGGGAGGTACCAAGCACATGGCGAAAGGGAAGGGAAACTGGGTGTAGGAAAAGGGAAGATGGTGATCCCTGACTAAGAAAAACCACAAAGAACTATATCAAAAAACACCAAAAAGGAGCCAAGACAAATGATATGTGCACACACAGAATGTGGTGAGCCTTCCTCATAAAGATGGCTGCAGCCGAGGTGCAAGATGCTGATGTCACAGCCACTCAACCTCCACACTAGGGGGGAGGGGCGGCTGCTTAGCATAAGACATGCACACTAATAAGGCTTGCACTGGGAGCCCATCATATAATGAGTGAAATGCACAGTGTCTGAACTGTGACCTATAAATGACGCCAGAAACCCAGGTCAGGCGGGCAAAACAGCACTATATAGGTGCATCTCGCACGGATACACGAGACGCACAGTGTCTGAATAATGGCCTATAAATGACTTACATATTTTGGGCCAAATATAAACTAATATCTCACTATTTGAGGTATGGCACATTTTATCCATTTTTGCAGGATGTGTGTGGACCTTTTGAATTCAGGTGGTTAAATGGTGAGCCTGTCATGTGTTATGTACTCATAGTGCTAACTGACCCGCCTGGACCTGGTGTTGTGCGTCATTTATAGGCCATTATTCAGACACTGTGCGTCTCGTGTATCCGTGCGAGATGCACCTATATAGTGCTGTTTTGCCCGCCTGACCTGGGTTTCTGGCGTCATTTATAGGTCACAGTTCAGACACTGTGCATTTCACTCATTATATGATGGGCTCCCAGTGCAAGCCTTATTAGTGTGCATGTCTTATGCTAAGCAGCCGCCCCTCCCCCCTAGTGTGGAGGTTGAGTGGCTGTGACATCAGCATCTTGCACCTCGGCTGCAGCCATCTTTATGAGGAAGGCTCACCACATTCTGTGTGTGCACATATCATTTGTCTTGGCTCCTTTTTGGTGTTTTTTGATCCCTGACTAAACCTACTGCTGGTCCATGGGGTCCCTCACCACCCTAGTTAGGTTCCGCACCTATGCGCCGAGTCGGATGCCTGACCCTAGGTATCCCTAGTGCTGAGCCCTAAATAGAGAACGGATGGGATGAGCTCTTTATCAACCCCAGTAAACAACTATAGAAGACACAAGGAGGACACACAGGGGAAAATGCATGAACTACTTATTAGATTAATCAGGTTTGGAGTTCAGCAGAGTTTTCAGCAAGAATACCACAGAGGGGTACAAGCCACCTGCTTGCAACCAAGGCTTGAAGGAACTGAATAATATCAATAGCACCAGTCCACAGGAAGGAAAGGGAATGTAAGCACTAAGGGAATACTGATGATCAGCAGCTGCGTGGAAGGCGAGCTCCTGCTGGGTTCAAAAGTGGGAGAGATGAATCCAGCAGGAAAGCTACCTATACCAATGAATACTGACAGCAGGAACAATGGAAAGTCAGGAAGCATTCAGCGTAGCCAAACGCTGTGACCTTGTATCCCCAGAAACCACATGACTGTCTGTCACACGTGGCACACCTGTAACAATTTTGTTCAGTAATTTGTGGCTGCTGGACAGGACAGGATATTAATACACAGACACATTGTAATAAATTTATGCCGGCAAATAGGACGCAACTGGGCCTGTCCATCAGCCACAAAGTAATGACGTGACCATTGGACCACGGTCATCGAACCACTCATGTCTATGTGTTTTGGAAGAAGTTTTGGAGGGTCTGGGAATGTGTTTGCTTAGGGAATCTGATCTGAAAACTGTATCTAGGGGGTGAAAGATGTGTGACGCGCTGGACTAGCCAGGTAGTCACAGTTAGCGCCCCGCACAACACCTGCCCCCTAAAAAGGTGTCATCAGCCAACCATTAAACGCTAGTCACCTCCCTTAGTGCTTGATGGACACACCAGGGGGTGGAGCCAGACGGTTGGCACGCCCACCGAGAAGTTCAAAGGGCCTGAGGCAGGAAAACAAAAAGCAGTTCAGTTTGAGAGTGCAGTGAGGAGGACAGGCCTGTGTGACAGGCCTGTAACAGACTGACAGGTGCCAGGGTAGGAGCCCTGGTACCTCTGGCTAGGAGGCAAGCGGTGGCCTCAGCCTGCAGGAACTGGGAAGACGGCTCGGTGGAACTGTGGTGGACTGGGACAGGGTAGTGGCCCGCCGGTACCGACCCGGGGAACCGAATCGGAAACTGGAGCACAAAAGGGGGCTACTCAGACCCTGAAATGAGGTCCAGAAGCCACTGGACCGAGTTAATTAACTGATTGCGCTCTGGACTATAAGTCCTTTCCCACCCAAAGTCCCGACTGAAGACAACAGCCCAACGAGGGGGATAGAGAGCCAACGCACAGGCAGAGAGTTCCCACGGGCCAGCGTCTGTGGGCAAAAGGGCTCTCCCGACATTCACAAAGCCGGGGAGCGGACTCCCGTCACTGAAGCGGCGGCAGTCCACAGCTACACTACACGGTGCAGGAGAAAGGCAGAGACCACCAACCGGGTGGGGGACCAGACGCAGCCGGCTGCGGGCACCGACCACCATCAACTTGGTTTACCAGAGACTTGTGTGGGTTCCTAATCGTGAGTACAACAGTGCCCTTCGGCCGCGCACCTCCCTGCACCGCCCAACTAAACTACAACTCCCAACGGGTCCCGGGGCCACCATACCGCTCCACAAAGGGGTTAACAACTTGCTGCATAACATCTCCCCGGGTGTCCCGCAACAGCAGCGGTGGTGTCCACCTTCACCACAACCCGTGGGTGGCGTCACAAACTCAAACACGGCTCCGGCCGTACACCTAAACCACCAGCCCCTTTCAAATCGAAGTGACCACGGGGCCCTCGGGTCCGGAGACGCTCAAGCCACCCACCAGCGAGCCCGGATCCGAGCGGCTCGGTCGCAGCCGAGCCCGGGGCGGTACAGATGTGTCTTAGTTTAGGGCCAAACAACAGAACTATCATTTCTAGGAAATGAACCCACTGGGAAATGTAAGCTGCTTGTGCGGCTCCTTGGAGACGATTTCTCAGTATAGCTTGTTCTTGCAAAGACAGCCTGCTGCTGAGTAATACAACCACTCCTAAGTCTGCAGCCCGGCCATTATTTATGGGATCTGGTCTGTAGTCTCTATTAGCTAAGAGCGGCTAATCTAGTATGGTCTTTACTACTTTTGGTGGTCTGGTCAGGTGTCTGTGTGTCTTTACTGGGTCCAGTTTGAGGTCCTTAGTACTTTAGGGATCTCATCTATGGTCTCTATTAGTTAATTGGGCCTGGTCTGGGGTATGTTTGCTTTTGGGGGTTTATTGTGTGAGTTCTGTGGGTCTCAAATGGGGTTCAATAATTAAGGAGGTTTATATTACTAGTATGAGGCATGTTGAGCTTAGGGGATCCTGCCCGATGTCTAGAATAGTTTAGGGTATCTGGTCTGGGGCCTTTCTTACTTTATTGGTTCTAGCCTCAGGTCTGTCTAGTTTAGGGGTTCCAATTTGAAGCCTTTAGTACCTTTAGACACACCATATGAAGAAAGCAATCACTGGAGAAGGACAACATGGTAGGAAGAATAGAAGGAACAATGCGAAGAGGAAGACCAGCAACCTGATGGCTTCAAGATGGTGGACCTATCTTGGAGGAGAAGACCCTGGTGGACCTATCTAGGCTGCACAAGATCGATCTTCCTACAGAAGGTTTATCCATCAAGTCACCATGGCTCGAGATCAAGCTGAAAGACATTAAAAGAAAGAAAAAAGTACTTTTGGGGTCTGGTCTATCTGTAGTACCTTAGGGGGTCTAGTGTGAAGTATGCTGACTTTGTGGGTCTTATATGTGGTCTGTAGTACTTAAGGGGGGCCTGGCCTGAAATGTGTAATACTTTAAGAGGCCTAGTTTATATATCATTATATCGCTTTATTTAGTCTTATCTGGGGCCTGTTAAGTTTGAGGATCTGCTCTGTGGTCTATAATTGTTCAGTGGATCTGGTCCTGGGTCTGTATTACTTAGTCTGGGATCTGATTTTAGGGAGTTTCATCAGAGAGCTGTAGGACTTTAATGATTTCGTCTGCAGACAGCAGCCTGTTGCATTTGGGGAATCTGGTCAGGGATCTGTAATAGTCTAGTGAGTCTGAAATGAGGTGTTTTACTCTATTGGTTCTGGCTTGGGGGAATGTACTATAGAAGGTCTAATGTGAGTTCTTTTGATTTTATGGGGTTTCACCTGGGTTTGGTTGTACTTTACGGGATCTGATCTGGAATTTACATACCATAAATTTCCTGATCCTGTCTGAAGTTCGTTGCGTTTTGGGGATCCTACCTAGGAACTGGATTAGTTTAAAGGGACTGGTTTGGGGTTTGTATTACTAATTCTACCTTTAGGTCTGCTTTGAGAAGTTTAGTACTTTGGGGTTCTGGTCTGAGATCTCTTAAGTTTAGGTGTTCTCATTTGGGGTTTGTATTACTAGTAGGAGGCCTGGTCTGGGGAGTGTAGTAATTTAAGAGGCCTAGTTTGCATGTCTTTATTAGGTCTAGTTTGGAGCCTGTTTAGTTTGGGAGATTTGGTCTGGCGTCTGAATTATATTTTTGATTCAAGCCTAAAGTCTGATCACTTCAGGGGGTCTGGGGGTCTGTAGTAGTTTAGGTGATCTACTATGAGCTCTAATGACTATAATTGGTCTGTAGTACTTCAACAGGCTTGGGGTTAATTTTACTTTATTGGGACTGTATTATTTAGTAATTTGGTCAGAGGTTGCGCATTAATTTTAGGTGCGATCAAGAGTTCTTAAATGCATATGAGTAGGATCAGGGTAGTCCTATACAGTATATATGGGATTGTCAAAAGGTAAAAAAAAAATTGATTACTTCTCTAAATCTCGTTGATGTCCTGGTTCAAAACCTGGCAAGTAAGTGTAAGATGAAGACCTAAGTAATGTGAGACAGACTGAAGACCTAAAACTGAAGCAAACAGTAATCTCAGACAGACTGAAGCACTAAAACTGAAGATCTAAATAATGTGAAACAGAGTAAAGCCCTAAAACTGAAGACCTAAGTAATCTAAGACAGACTGAAGCCGTAAAACTGTTGACCTAAATGAGCAGATTCAGACTAAAGCCCTAAAACTGAAGATCTAAGTCATTTGAGACAGGTTGTACAGTACCTCCTGATTCTGGAGGTACTGGAGAAACTGGAGCACAAAAGGGGGCTACTCAGACCCTGAAACGAGGTCCAGAAGCCAAGTTAATTAACTGATTGCGGTCTGGACTATAAGTCCTTTCCCACCCAAAGTCCCGACTGAAGACAACAGCCCAACGAGGGGGATAGAGAGCCAATGTACAGGCAGAGAGTTCCCACGGGCCAGTGTCTGTGGGCAAAAGGGCTCTCCCGACATTCACAAAGCCGGGGAGCGGACTCCTGTCACTTAAGCGCAGGCAGTCCACAGCTACACTACACGGTGCAGGAGAAAGGCAGAGACCACCAACCGTATGGGGGACCAGACGCAGCCGGCTGCGGGCACCGACCACCATCAACTTGGTTTACCAGAGACTTGTTCCTAATCGTGAGTACAACAGTGCCCTCCGGCCGCGCACCTCCCTGCACCGCCTAACTAAACTACAACTCCCAACGGGTCCCGGGGCCACCATACCGCTCCACGAAGGGGTTAACAACTTGCTGCATAACATCTCCCCGGGTGTCCCGCAACAGCAGCGGTGGTGTCCACCTTCACCACAACCCGTGGGTGGCGTCACAAACTCAAACACGGCTCCGGCCGTACACCTAAACCACCAGCCCCTTTCAAATCGAAGTGACCACGGGGCCCTCGGGTCCGGAGACGCTCAAGCCACCCACCAGCGAGCCCGGATCCGAGCGGCTCGGTCGCAGCCGAGCCCGGGGCGGTACAGATGTGTCTTAGTTTAGGGCCAAACAACAGAACTATCATTTCTAGGAAATGAACCCACTGGGAAATGTAAGCTGCTTGTGCGGCTCCTTGGAGACGATTTCTCAGTATAGCTTGTTCTTGCAAAGACAGCCTGCTGCTGAGTAATACAACCACTCCTAAGTCTGCAGCCCGGCCATTATTTATGGGATCTGGTCTGTAGTCTCTATTAGCTAAGAGCGGCTAATCTAGTATGGTCTTTACTACTTTTGGTGGTCTGGTCAGGTGTCTGTGTGTCTTTACTGGGTCCAGTTTGAGGTCCTTAGTACTTTAGGGATCTCATCTATGGTCTCTATTAGTTAATTGGGCCTGGTCTGGGGTATGTTTGCTTTTGGGGGTTTATTGTGTGAGTTCTGTGGGTCTCAAATGGGGTTCAATAATTAAGGAGGTTTATATTACTAGTATGAGGCATGTTGAGCTTAGGGGATCCTGCCCGATGTCTAGAATAGTTTAGTGTATCTGGTCTGGGGCCTTTCTTACTTTATTGGTTCTAGCCTCAGGTCTGTCTAGTTTAGGGGTTCCAATTTGAAGCCTTTAGTACCTTTAGACACACCATATGAAGAAAGCAATCACTGGAGAAGGACAACATGGTAGGAAGAATAGAAGGAACAATGCGAAGAGGAAGACCAGCAACCTGATGGCTTCAAGATGGTGGACCTATCTTGGAGGAGAAGACCCTGGTGGACCTATCTAGGCTGCACAAGATCGATCTTCCTACAGAAGGTTTATCCATCAAGTCACCATGGCTCGAGATCAAGCTGAAAGACATTAAAAGAAAGAAAAAAGTACTTTTGGGGTCTGGTCTATCTGTAGTACCTTAGGGGGTCTAGTGTGAAGTATGCTGACTTTGTGGGTCTCATATGTGGTCTGTAGTACTTAAGGGGGGCCTGGCCTGAAATGTGTAATACTTTAAGAGGCCTAGTTTATATATCATTATATCGCTTTATTTAGTCTTATCTGGGGCCTGTTAAGTTTGAGGATCTGCTCTGTGGTCTATAATTGTTCAGTGGATCTGGTCCTGGGTCTGTATTACTTAGTCTGGGATCTGATTTTAGGGAGTTTCATCAGAGAGCTGTAGGACTTTAATGATTTCGTCTGCAGACAGCAGCCTGTTGCATTTGGGGAATCTGGTCAGGGATCTGTAATAGTCTAGTGAGTCTGAAATGAGGTGTTTTACTCTATTGGTTCTGGCTTGGGGGAATGTACTATAGAAGGTCTAATGTGAGTTCTTTTGATTTTATGGGGTTTCACCTGGGTTTGGTTGTACTTTACGGGATCTGATCTGGAATTTACATACCATAAATTTCCTGATCCTGTCTGAAGTTCGTTGCGTTTTGGGGATCCTACCTAGGAACTGGATTAGTTTAAAGGGTCTGGTTTGGGGTTTGTATTACTAATTCTACCTTTACGTCTGCTTTGAGAAGTTTAGTACTTTGGGGTTCTGGTCTGAGATCTCTTAAGTTTAGGTATTCTCATTTGGGGTTTGTATTACTAGTATGAGGCCTGGTTTGGGGAGTGTAGTAATTTAAGAGGCCTAGTTTGCATGTCTTTATTAGGTCTAGTTTGGAGCCTGTTTAGTTTGGGAGATTTGGTCTGGCGTCTGAATTATATTTTTGATTCAAGCCTAAAGTCTGATCACTTTAGGGGGTCTGGTCTAGGATCTGTAGTAGTTTAGGTGATCTACTATGAGCTCTAATGACTATAATTGGTCTGTAGTACTTCAACAGGCCTGGGGTTAAATTTACTTTATTGGGACTGTATTAATTTAGTAATTTGGTCAGAGGTTGCGCATTAATTTTAGGTGCGATCAAGAGTTCTTAAATGCATATGAGTAGGATCAGGGTAGTCCTATACAGTATATATGGGATTGTCAAAAGGTAAAAAAAAATTGATTACTTCTCTAAATCTCGTTGATGTCCTGGTTCAAAACCTGGCAAGTAAGTGTAAGATGAAGACCTAAGTAATGTGAGACAGACTGAAGACCTAAAACTGAAGCAAACAGTAATCTCAGACAGACTGAAGCACTAAAACTGAAGATCTAAATAATGTGAAACAGAGTAAAGCCCTAAAACTGAAGACCTAAGTAATCTAAGACAGACTGAAGCCATAAAACTGTTGACCTAAATGAGCGGATTCAGACTAAAGCCCTAAAACTGAAGATCTAAGTCATTTGAGACAGGTTGAAGGCCTAAAAATGAACACCTATTTAATCTGAGGCAGACAAAAGCACGACAATTGAAGCCCTACATAATCTGAGACAGATTGAAGCCCTAAAACAGAAAACCTAAATAATCTGAGACAGACTGAAGCCCTTAACTGAAGACCTAAGTAATATGAGACAGACTGAAGATCTAAAACTGAAGACCTAAGTAATCTGAGACAGAATGAAGATCTAAAACTGAAGACCTAAGTAATCTGAGACAGAATGAAGATCTAAAATTGGAGACCTAAGTAATCTGAGACAGATTGAAGCACTAAAATTTAAGACCTAAGTATTCAGAGACAGACTAAAGCCTTAAAACTGAAGACCTAAATAATCTGACACAGACTGAAGCCCTAAAACTGAAGACCTAAATAATCTGAGCCAGACTGAAGGCCATAAACTAAAGATTTAAATAATCTGAGACACACTGAAGCCCTAAAACTGAAGACCTATGTAATCTGATTCAGATTGAAGCCTTAAAACTGAAGATCTAAGTAATCTGAGCCCGACTGAAGTCATAAAACTGAAGACCTAAATAATATAAGAAAGGCTGAAGCTCTAAAACTGAAGACCTAAATAATCTGAGACAGATTAAAGCTCTAAAACTGAAGATCTAAATAATTTGCGACAAACTGAAGGCCTAAAACTGAAGACCTAAGTAATCCAAGACAGACTGGAGGCCCAAAATTGAAGATTTAAGTAATCCGAGACAGATTGAAGAGGTAAAACTGAAGATCTAAATAGTCTGAGACAGACTGAAGCCCTTATCTGAAGACCTAAGTAATATGAGACAGACTGAAGCCTTAAAACTGAAGACCTAAGTATTCTGAGCCAGACTGAAGGCGTTAAACTAAAGATTTAAATAATCTGAGACAGGCTGAAGTCCTATAACTGAAGACCTACGGTATGTAATCTGATTCAGACTAAAGCCCTAAAACTGAAGACATAAGTAATCTTTGCATAGAAATCTACAAATTGTCTCTCCAGTAAAGGAGACAAACTCTAGCACAGCGCCACCTATTGGAAGTAGCGATCCTAAAAGTCACAAGTGGATTTTCGACAATCCTTTGCAATATGACTCAGGATATATAAGCCAGATCAGAATCCCAATTTGCAGACACGGTGTTTCGGGGTGCTTGCCCCTCGTCAGTGCAAAGTATGGGGGTGTCTGATCTGGCTCATGAGAAAGCTATGTGGGGACCACGGGGGAACACTATTCTCCTTAAGGAGACTTTGCAAGCCAGTCTGGCTGCCAGGTAAGGGGACTTATAGCTGCAATGCCCCTAAAATTCCACGGGGGAACACTATTCTCCTTAAGGAGACTTTGCAAGCCAGTCTGGCTGCCAGGTAAGGGGACTTATAGCTGCAATGCCCCTCTGGGAAATATTCAAATTGTCTCTCCAGTAAAGGAGACAAACTCTAGCACAGCGCCACCTATTGGAAGTAGCGATCCTAAAAGTCACAAGTGGATTTTCGACAATCCTTTGCAATATGACTCAGGATATATAAGCCAGATCAGAATCCCAATTTGCAGACACGGTGTTTCGGGGTGCTTGCCCCTCGTCAGTGCAAAGTATGGGGGTGTCTGATCTGGCTCATGAGAAAGCTATGTGGGGACCACGGGGGAACACTATTCTCCTTAAGGAGACTTTGCAAGCCAGTCTGGCTGCCAGGTAAGGGGACTTATAGCTGCAATGCCCCTAAAATTCCACGGGGGAACACTATTCTCCTTAAGGAGACTTTGCAAGCCAGTCTGGCTGCCAGGTAAGGGGACTTATAGCTGCAATGCCCCTCTGGGAAATATTCAAATTGTCTCTCCAGTAAAGGAGACAAACTCTAGCACAGCGCCACCTATTGGAAGTAGCGATCCTAAAAGTCACAAGTGGATTTTCGACAATCCTTTGCAATATGACTCAGGATATATAAGCCAGATCAGAATCCCAATTTGCAGACACGGTGTTTCGGGGTGCTTGCCCCTCGTCAGTGCAAAGTATGGGGGTGTCTGATCTGGCTCATGAGAAAGCTATGTGGGGACCACGGGGGAACACTATTCTCCTTAAGGAGACTTTGCAAGCCAGTCTGGCTGCCAGGTAAGGGGACTTATAGCTGCAATGCCCCTAAAATTCCACGGGGGAACACTATTCTCCTTAAGGAGACTTTGCAAGCCAGTCTGGCTGCCAGGTAAGGGGACTTATAGCTGCAATGCCCCTCTGGGAAATATTCAAATTGTCTCTCCAGTAAAGGAGACAAACTCTAGCACAGCGCCACCTATTGGAAGTAGCGATCCTAAAAGTCACAAGTGGATTTTCGACAATCCTTTGCAATATGACTCAGGATATATAAGCCAGATCAGAATCCCAATTTGCAGACACGGTGTTTCGGGGTGCTTGCCCCTCGTCAGTGCAAAGTATGGGGGTGTCTGATCTGGCTCATGAGAAAGCTATGTGGGGACCACGGGGGAACACTATTCTCCTTAAGGAGACTTTGCAAGCCAGTCTGGCTGCCAGGTAAGGGGACTTATAGCTGCAATGCCCCTAAAATTCCACGGGGGAACACTATTCTCCTTAAGGAGACTTTGCAAGCCAGTCTGGCTGCCAGGTAAGGGGACTTATAGCTGCAATGCCCCTCTGGGAAATATTCAAATTGTCTCTCCAGTAAAGGAGACAAACTCTAGCACAGCGCCACCTATTGGAAGTAGCGATCCTAAAAGTCACAAGTGGATTTTCGACAATCCTTTGCAATATGACTCAGGATATATAAGCCAGATCAGAATCCCAATTTGCAGACACGGTGTTTCGGGGTGCTTGCCCCTCGTCAGTGCAAAGTATGGGGGTGTCTGATCTGGCTCATGAGAAAGCTATGTGGGGACCACGGGGGAACACTATTCTCCTTAAGGAGACTTTGCAAGCCAGTCTGGCTGCCAGGTAAGGGGACTTATAGCTGCAATGCCCCTAAAATTCCACGGGGGAACACTATTCTCCTTAAGGAGACTTTGCAAGCCAGTCTGGCTGCCAGGTAAGGGGACTTATAGCTGCAATGCCCCTCTGGGAAATATTCAAATTGTCTCTCCAGTAAAGGAGACAAACTCTAGCACAGCGCCACCTATTGGAAGTAGCGATCCTAAAAGTCACAAGTGGATTTTCGACAATCCTTTGCAATATGACTCAGGATATATAAGCCAGATCAGAATCCCAATTTGCAGACACGGTGTTTCGGGGTGCTTGCCCCTCGTCAGTGCAAAGTATGGGGGTGTCTGATCTGGCTCATGAGAAAGCTATGTGGGGACCACGGGGGAACACTATTCTCCTTAAGGAGACTTTGCAAGCCAGTCTGGCTGCCAGGTAAGGGGACTTATAGCTGCAATGCCCCTAAAATTCCACGGGGGAACACTATTCTCCTTAAGGAGACTTTGCAAGCCAGTCTGGCTGCCAGGTAAGGGGACTTATAGCTGCAATGCCCCTCTGGGAAATATTCAAATTGTCTCTCCAGTAAAGGAGACAAACTCTAGCACAGCACCACCTATTGGAAGTAGCGATCCTAAAAGTCACAAGTGGATTTTCGACAATCCTTTGCAATATGACTCAGGATATATAAGCCAGATCAGAATCCCAATTTGCAGACACGGTGTTTCGGGGTGCTTGCCCCTCGTCAGTGCAAAGTATGGGGGTGTCTGATCTGGCTCATGAGAAAGCTATGTGGGGACCACGGGGGAACACTATTCTCCTTAAGGAGACTTTGCAAGCCAGTCTGGCTGCCAGGTAAGGGGACTTATAGCTGCAATGCCCCTAAAATTCCACGGGGGAACACTATTCTCCTTAAGGAGACTTTGCAAGCCAGTCTGGCTGCCAGGTAAGGGGACTTATAGCTGCAATGCCCCTCTGGGAAATATTCAAATTGTCTCTCCAGTAAAGGAGACAAACTCTAGCACAGCGCCACCTATTGGAAGTAGCGATCCTAAAAGTCACAAGTGGATTTTCGACAATCCTTTGCAATATGACTCAGGATATATAAGCCAGATCAGAATCCCAATTTGCAGACACGGTGTTTCGGGGTGCTTGCCCCTCGTCAGTGCAAAGTATGGGGGTGTCTGATCTGGCTCATGAGAAAGCTATGTGGGGACCACGGGGGAACACTATTCTCCTTAAGGAGACTTTGCAAGCCAGTCTGGCTGCCAGGTAAGGGGACTTATAGCTGCAATGCCCCTAAAATTCCACGGGGGAACACTATTCTCCTTAAGGAGACTTTGCAAGCCAGTCTGGCTGCCAGGTAAGGGGACTTATAGCTGCAATGCCCCTCTGGGAAATATTCAAATTGTCTCTCCAGTAAAGGAGACAAACTCTAGCACAGCGCCACCTATTGGAAGTAGCGATCCTAAAAGTCACAAGTGGATTTTCGACAATCCTTTGCAATATGACTCAGGATATATAAGCCAGATCAGAATCCCAATTTGCAGACACGGTGTTTCGGGGTGCTTGCCCCTCGTCAGTGCAAAGTATGGGGGTGTCTGATCTGGCTCATGAGAAAGCTATGTGGGGACCACGGGGGAACACTATTCTCCTTAAGGAGACTTTGCAAGCCAGTCTGGCTGCCAGGTAAGGGGACTTATAGCTGCAATGCCCCTAAAATTCCACGGGGGAACACTATTCTCCTTAAGGAGACTTTGCAAGCCAGTCTGGCTGCCAGGTAAGGGGACTTATAGCTGCAATGCCCCTCTGGGAAATATTCAAATTGTCTCTCCAGTAAAGGAGACAAACTCTAGCACAGCGCCACCTATTGGAAGTAGCGATCCTAAAAGTCACAAGTGGATTTTCGACAATCCTTTGCAATATGACTCAGGATATATAAGCCAGATCAGAATCCCAATTTGCAGACACGGTGTTTCGGGGTGCTTGCCCCTCGTCAGTGCAAAGTATGGGGGTGTCTGATCTGGCTCATGAGAAAGCTATGTGGGGACCACGGGGGAACACTATTCTCCTTAAGGAGACTTTGCATAGAAATCTAGTCTTTCTTTATTCAAGTGGGCATGGTTCTCAAGAATGTGCCCACAGAGATAAGTTTAGGACCAAGCCCATTTGGCTAAAAATACTAGATGTATATACAGGGAAGAAACGGATATTTCTAAGAAACGAAGAAGCACAGGTACAAAAAAAACCACCAGATTCAGGAGAATAGCGACATTTACGTCAGGTAAAAATGTTACCTTTTTATGACAAGTAAAAGGTCCGTAGAAACCAATGTCTTATATTAGTCAGCTGCTTTCTTTACCCCGCACCCTTCCTCATTTCAGCGTGTTATGTTAGTTACAATGGCGGGACGGCTCGTGTAATTACCGTATGTTCTAGTTTACTACGAGCCATCTGCTGCCATGGATGCCGGGCCATTCATATTTTTAAGAAGAAATCCTACATGGATGGGCTTTTACGCTTACGTTTCTGTAACCACTACAAGTCTTCAGTCACAGTTTACAACTAACCGGCTTGACTCATCCGCTGCTCCATATGCTCATATCGAAAACAGCATTCAATATACTGTATATACACACACATACACCATTGAACACGTCAACAATTTTCAAAGTAAATATATTCGCTATTGACTTGAATTTCTCACCAGATATTGGTAACAACCTATCCAATCCACACAGGCAAAAAAAATAACACCATAGAGTTCCATAAATTAAGTTATGTGCAATAATGAGAAATGTCATAGGGAAAAAGTATTCAACACATGACGAAAGGGAGGTGCGAAAAGCCATGGAAAGTCATGACACCAGCTGAAAGCTATCAGTAAATAGAAGTCAATTCTGCCACTTAGTGAAATATAATATCAGCTGATTCAACTTATGGCCTATAAAAAGCCGTTTTATTACCAAGGTACCACACAAGAAACATCTCATGATGGGTAAAACCAGTGAGCTGTCTCAAGACCTTTGCTTTCTTATTGTTGTAAAACCTACTGATGGCATTGGTTACAGAGGAATTTCTAAACTACTAAAGGTTCCAGTGAGCACTGTTGGGGTCATAATATGAAAGTGGAAAGAACATAATTTAACCATAAGCTGTCCACGATCAGGTGCTGCCCACAAGATTTCACACAGAGGAGTGAAAAGAATTGTCAGAAGAGTTGTCCAAGAGCCAAGAACCACCTGTGGAGAGCTACAGAAAGACCTGGAATCAGTAGGTACAATTGTTTAGAAAAAAACCAATAAGTAATTTGCTCCCCCTCCATGGCCTGTATGCACGCTCACCACACAAGATTCCATTGCTGAACAAAAAAGTTTAATGTTTGCTCAACAACATTTAGACAAGCCTGTGAAATACTAGGAGAATATAGTCCGGTCAGACGAGGCCAAAGTTGAACTCTTTGGATGCCATGATACACACCATGTTTGAAACCCTAACCCAAAAGACAAAACACCAACAACAGTGATATTTGGAGGTGGGAACATCATGGTGTGGGGCTGTTCTTCAGCATCCGGCACTTGGAAACCTCATATTATTGTAGAAAGGGTGAATGGACATAGGATGTAAGCCCGCAAGGGCAGGGCCCTCTTCCCCCTGTGCTAGTCTGTCTATTGTAACGTGTACATGTATTCTGTATGTAACCCCCTCATGTACAGCACCATGGAATCAATGGTGCTCTATAAATAAACAATAATAATAATAATAATAATATGTACCGAGACATTTTGATAAAATCTGCTGCCATCTACCAGGATGATGCAAATGAAACGAGGGTGGACAATTCAGCGAGACAATGATCCCAAACACACAGCCAAGGAAACACTCAACTGGAGAGAGAAAATAAAGCTGCTAGAATGGCCGAGACGATCACCGAAGCTGAATCCAATAGAAAATGTATGGAAGAAACTAAGTGGTGCTTTACACGCTGCGATATCGCTGCCGATATATCGTCGGGGTCACGTCGTTAGTGACGCACATCTGGCGCCGGTAGCGACATCGCATCGTGTGACACAAATGAGCGACGATCAACGAGCGCAAAAACGTGCAAAATCGTTGCTCGTTGACACGTCGTTCCTTTCTATAATATCAGCAAAATAAGCTAGAAACATAGGTCAGAAACAAGTGCAAATAAGCTACAGACCTATCTGTCAGCGCAAGAATTCAGAGATCATATGGAGAAATTGCGCAGACCAACATTGAAGCAAATATATACATTTTATTGACAAAAATCATTAATACAAATTGGTTGCAAAACAACAGCTAGAGAGTGGAAACAGAGGGTGACTACTGCACAAGGAATATATAGTTTTATTTCCACCAAGATAAATAGAGTGGGGCAAAGGGACCAAAAAATAATAAGAATCACACAACATACAAAGTGGATATAAAGAGTAAAGGCTGGGGCTCCTCCTGAGCAGAATCAACAATCATGGAGGATATAAACATTAACCCCATCATGGCAGAATAAAGCACAAATTAAACCACTTGAGGTTGCAAAAACGGACCCATATAATAAAGTTGTTAAACACACATAATATTAATTGTGGAAATAGTATTACCTCGGCAGAGAGACACCCCACCTATGGACCTCCTACGTACGTTTCAACCGATAGTCTTTTTCCAGGGAGATAAGTAATGTGAACCTGTTGGTTCGCCGCTCTTAAATAATGTGCACTATTTGCTGGTAGGACCTGCGATCATGTGATCACAACTCCGACGTCACTTCCTGGCGGCGCATGGCAACGCTGATGCTGCCGTCGTCATCGCAGGAACAGGCGTCACCAGGATGTGGTAACGCCCACAGAGGTACGTAACCAACCCAGTACAGACGCCTGTTGCCGCGGCGACAAGGGGAGCCACAGCGCGCATGCGCACAAGTGGCGTCAACGATAATATATGGAAATAAACCATTAATATATGTTTGGATGGAATGCCATAAATCAGAACAAACTTCAGTATGTATGCGATCATTAGACATACAGGCATGAGGCAAACCGGATATAAATAACAACAACACTGACAATATAAAAATATATATATAATACTATGCCATACGGTGCAGTAGTGCTCAAAAAATAAATAAAAATTAGATAAAAACCCGGATGCACATGTGTTATTGACATATAACATATAGTGATAAATGTGCAAGTGTGTTATTGGCAAGTATGATAAGTGATAAATATGCTAACAGTGCAAAAGCAGGTCATGCAAAAGCATGATATGCCGTGTACCAAGGAGTGTATGTAAAAATTATAAAAATGTGCAAAGCTGCAATATGAATACTAGTCCGCCAACGGACATGTGTAGAAATAGTAAAAAAGTGAAAAAAGTGTGAAAGACCAACAATGGTGAATCCATATACTTCATACCCATATTAAAAACATGATAAAAAAACGCATCGTGTGACACAAATGAGCGACGATCAACGAGCGCAAAAACGTGCAAAATCGTTGCTCGTTGACACGTCATACCCATATTAAAAACATGATAAAAAACCTTATAGCTAGATTATATAAATACCCACAATGACACTAATAAATACTAATCAATTTGTTAAATACCCATGTCTATAAATTAGAAAAACCAATAATGCATTCATAAAATAAACTGAATCTTCACAGTATGTTCCATCTTGACTTGTGCTTTGTTCCTTGCACCAATGGTCCACCAGCACGGAAGCATAAGATGAGAAAGGGTGCACGCACCAACAATAGTTCGTCCTGGCTTAATGTACATATTGATATAAAACTAAAAAATAGAGAGAAAAAAATTAGCCACTACATAAAAGCACATTAAAACCAAGAATTAAAAACAAAACAATGATCAGAGAAAAGATGAGAAACTCAAATTTTCATTCAGTCCAGCCGGTTGCAGAGTTCCCAAGGTCCAGATCCATTTCGCTTCCCTTTGTGCCAATGCTTGACTCAAGTTACCCCCCCGAAGATCCGTATGTATACAGTCAATCCCTTTAATGCGGAGACCAGTTGGATCACAAGAGTGATGTAACTTAAAATGTTTTGGGAGAGTTTTCAGCAAGTCGACATTATCTTCATTCACAGCTGCCATGATGTCGCGAACATGTTCTCTGGCTCTGATTTTAAGGGCTCGCGTGGTTAGTCCCACATAAATCTTTGAACAGGGACAAGTGGCATGGTAAATAACCAATTTGGTTGTGCACGTGATTGTCTGTGTTATCACAAATTCCCTACCTTGAGATGACAGAAAGGTTTTAGAATTTTCAATATTAGGACAGGCAACACACGTGCCACACTTCTTGCAACCCCATATTTGTGGAGTATTGCTGATGGCAATGAGCTTCTGGTTGTTAGGTGTATAATAACTTTTTACCAAGCAATCCTTTAGATTGCGGGATCTGCGAGCCGTGACAGAGGGTTGATTGGTCAAATACTCTTTCAATACTGGATCAGCGAGTAAGATTGGCCAATATTTTTTAAAAATATCCATCATTCTCCCCCATTGTGAATGGTATTGTGTGACCAATCTTACCTTGGAAGTTTCCTTCACATTGTTCTTAGGGTACACCAAATCTTGCCGTGATGTATATTTGGCGCGATTATATGCTCTTTTTATGCTCCGTTTGCTGTATCCGCGTTGGAGAAATCTCTCTTGTAGATCAATCGACTGCTTCTCAAATAGCTGATTGGTGGAGCAAATGCGCCTCAACCTAAGAAACTGACCAATAGGGACAGAATTTACCACATGTGCAGGGTGTGAAGAGGCAGCATGTAGAACAGAATTTACTGATGTTTCCTTTCGAAAAACATCAGATTGTAGAAAACCCTCCTCATCCTTCATAATTAGGACATCCAGGAAATCAATCTGACATGGATCTGACTTGTACGTCAGTTTAATATTGAGGGTATTGGAATTTAAAGAACAAAAAAACTCCTGTAGCTCCTCCGTAGAGCCTCGCCAAATCAAAAAAACATCATCAATGTACCGGGTCCAAAAAATGACCCGGTCCATTGATGATTGATTGTCCATTGAAAATAGATCCCTCTCCCACAGCCCCAGGAACAGATTAGCATAGGACGGCGCACAGGCCGCGCCCATGGCTGTTCCCTGGAGCTGCAGGTAAAAGGATCCGTTAAAAATGAAAAAATTCCTAGTCAATAAAAACTCCAGCAAAGTCAAAAGAAAATCATTCTCCTCCTTAGTAAAATTTGTCATTGACAAATAGAATGAGACAGCCCTTAACCCATCACAGTGGCGAATGTTGGTATACAACGATTCAATATCACATGTGACTAATAACATGTCATTGTCAATATGGAGGGAATCAATTTTCTGTAAAAAGTCAGATGTGTCTCTTGTGAATGATGGAATAGTTTCAACAAGAGGTTTCAAAAAGGCATCGATGTATTTGCCGATCTTTTCTGTCAGACTTCCCATACCGGAAATAATTGGCCTACCTGGAGGATTCCTGGGGTTCTTGTGCACTTTCGGTAGTAGGTACAACGTTGAAATTGAAGGTTCTTTCACATACAGAAGATCTCGTATTTCCTTAGTAATCAAGTTCTTGTCCAAAGCTGTCTGTAAAATTCTTAGAATTTCGCCCCTATATGCCGACAAAGGGTTAAATGTGAGTTTCTGATAACAAGAACGATCCCTCAAAAGTCTATGAGCTTCAGCTTCATACATTTTATTCGGCCATACCACCACATTCCCTCCTTTGTCCGCTGTCTTGTACACAACGTCTTTCAGACTTTTTAAACGTTTCAAACAATTACGCTCCATTGCAGACAAATTATCCCTATAAATGTTATGCGGGATATGGGATAGTTCTTCAGTGACCAACTGAACAAAAACATCAACATTTGAACACAAAGATAATGGGGGGAATTTTTTCGATTTCAATCTAAGAGATTGTGGAACCTTACCCAGTGATGGATTATTGTGTTCCACTGCAAGTTCTTCCAAAATCTGTAATGCCATTTGCTCATTGATAGATGGAAATTTTTCCTGCAGTTCTTTGTCATGAAACCACTTCTTAAGAAGTAGTGACCTAGCAAAACAATGCACATCCTTTATAGCAATAAAGGTATCAAATTTCATACTTGGCGAAAAGGAAAGACCCTTAGCAAGTAGTTGTACTTCAGTATCAGAAAAATTATGATCTGATAGGTTAATTACCTTAGGTTGATTTTTGCTTGAAGTAGCATGCTGAAACCGTTTATTAGAGTTGAAATTCTGTACATGCTTCCGCTTGCCGGCATTGCCAGATCTTGTAGTGACCGATGAAATATCCGATGCATCCCCACCTGACGATCTAGATGAAACTGATGCAGAACGTTTTGGATTCCCCATATTTGGTGTACGATGCCATCTGAATATCTTTTTCAACTGGAAATCGTTTGTATCTCGTATCAATTTCTTAGATTGTCTCTCACGAATGGTCTTCTCCCATTCATCGACAGCTTTCTCCATAGTGGTATTAAATAATCCGAAAGCCTCAGTTGAACAACTTTCCTGAAGCTTAGCCTTAAGCTCATCAAGCTCTTTTTCCAAAGTAACAAGGGAACTTTGGTTTAAATCGACAAGAAGTCCCATAAACTGATTGGAACTATCCAAGCACACCCTTTCCCATTTAGAAATAAAAGCTTCATCAGAAATGGGAAATGACGGGAAAACTTGAACTCGCAACCCACGTGGAACAAGTCCTCTCTTAATATAGTTCTCTAAATAAATTTTATTCCACCATACTTTAGTGTGTTTTTGAAGCAATTTCTTGATCTGAAATTGCAGGACTGGAATACTATTCTGATCATTATTCTCAGTGACCACATCACAGCTGAAATCATGCTCTACCAAAGTCTGCCAGTTAGTAACTCTGGCTTTGTAATCCATTTTAAAACAAGCAAAACCTGTGGAAACCACAGAAAACACAGAATCAGCAAAATAAGCTAGAAACATGGGTCAGAAACAAGTGCAAATAAGCTACAGACCTATCTGTCAGCGCAAGAATTCAGAGATCATATGGAGAAATTGCGCAGACCAACATTGAAGCAAATATATACATTTTATTGACAAAAATCATTAATACAAATTGGTTGCAAAACAACAGCTAGAGAGTGGAAACAGAGGGTGACTACTGCACAAGGAATATATAGTTTTATTTCCACCAAGATAAATAGAGTGGGGCAAAGGGACCAAAAAATAATAAGAATCACACAACATACAAAGTGGATATAAAGAGTAAAGGCTGGGGCTCCTCCTGAGCAGAATCAACAATCATGGAGGATATAAACATTAACCCCATCATGGCAGAATAAAGCACAAATTAAACCACTTGAGGTTGCAAAAACGGACCCATATAATAAAGTTGTTAAACACACATAATATTAATTGTGGAAATAGTATTACCTCGGCAGAGAGACACCCCACCTATGGACCTCCTACGTACGTTTCAACCGATAGTCTTTTTCCAGGGAGATAAGTAATGTGAACCTGTTGGTTCGCCGCTCTTAAATAATGTGCACTATTTGCTGGTAGGACCTGCGATCATGTGATCACAACTCCGACGTCACTTCCTGGCGGCGCATGGCAACGCTGATGCTGCCGTCGTCATCGCAGGAACAGGCGTCACCAGGATGTGGTAACGCCCACAGAGGTACGTAACCAACCCAGTACAGACGCCTGTTGCCGCGGCGACAAGGGGAGCCACAGCGCGCATGCGCACAAGTGGCGTCAACGATAATATATGGAAATAAACCATTAATATATGTTTGGATGGAATGCCATAAATCAGAACAAACTTCAGTATGTATGCGATCATTAGACATACAGGCATGAGGCAAACCGGATATAAATAACAACAACACTGACAATATAAAAATATATATATAATACTATGCCATACGGTGCAGTAGTGCTCAAAAAATAAATAAAAATTAGATAAAAACCCGGATGCACATGTGTTATTGACATATAACATATAGTGATAAATGTGCAAGTGTGTTATTGGCAAGTATGATAAGTGATAAATATGCTAACAGTGCAAAAGCAGGTCATGCAAAAGCATGATATGCCGTGTACCAAGGAGTGTATGTAAAAATTATAAAAATGTGCAAAGCTGCAATATGAATACTAGTCCGCCAACGGACATGTGTAGAAATAGTAAAAAAGTGAAAAAAGTGTGAAAGACCAACAATGGTGAATCCATATACTTCATACCCATATTAAAAACATGATAAAAAAACGCATCGTGTGACACAAATGAGCGACGATCAACGAGCGCAAAAACGTGCAAAATCGTTGCTCGTTGACACGTCGTTCCTTTCTATAATATCGTTGCTGCTGCAGGTACGATGTTGTTTGTCGTTCCTGCGGCAGCACACATCGCTATGTGCGATGCCGCTGGAACGACAAAAATCTCCTTACCTGCCTCCACCGGAAAAGGATGTAGGAAGGAGGTGGGCAGCATGTTCCGGCCGCTCATCTCCTCCCCTCCTTTTCTATTGGGCGGCAGTTCAGTGACGCTGCTGTGACATCGCACGAATTGCCCCCTTAGAAAGGAGGCGGTTCGCCGGCCAGAGCGACGTCGCAGAGCAGGTATGTTCGTGTGACGCTGCCGTAGCGATAATGTTCGCTACAGCAGCTATCACCACATATCGGCCGTACGACGGGGGCGGGGGCTATCGCGCTCGACATCGCCAGCAAATGCTAGCGATGTCGCAGCGTGTAAAGTACCCCTAAAGCTCAGAGTTCAAAGAAGGAGTCCGGGACCTGCAGGATGTAAAAAGTGTTTGTGTTGAAAAATGGGCCAAAGTCACACCTGAGCAATGCATACAGGAGGCATCTTGAAGCTTCATCACCAACAAAGACTTTCATACAATATATTAATTACATTTCAGTAAGCATGTTCAATACTTTTTCCCTGTGTTATTTCTCATTATTACACATCACTAAATTTATGGACATCTATGGTTTGATTTCTTTACCTGTGTGGATTGGATGGGTTCTTACCGACATCTGGTTAGAAATTCATGTCAATATCACAATTAGAAAATTGGTGACGTGTTCAGTACTTATTTCACTCGCTGTTTATGTACAGTATATACTATTAATATTTCATAACCTCTTAAAATATGTAGCTTCAAGCAGTCTCTATGACCAGATGAGACCCTCACCCTCCACGAGATGTCTACGATTGTACTGTAAATGACTGTGATCACATCACCCTGTACACGGCGTTACGTAACCTCCTCTAAGCAGAGATTAACCCCCTTGTATCATGGAAACACTTTTTAAGAATCCTTATGTAATTCCGATAAACTAAAGCAGAATATTTTGAAAATAGAAGCAGAAATAGTGGCTGATGATATATATATATATATATATATATATATATATATATATATATATTACTAGCTGTACTACCCGGCTTCGCCCGGGTTAATAACTGTTGTTAACAAAATAGAATGTATTAACATTCCCGGGATAGTAACTGTCTCTCTGTTTTTCTCCCATTCTCTGTCTCCCCCTCTGTATATATCTCTCTGTGTCTCTCTCTATCTCTTTGTCTGTCTGTCTCTTTCCCTGTCTGTCTCTGACTGTCTCTGTCTCTTTCTCTGTCCATCTATCTCTTTCCCTGTCTATCTCTTTCCCTGTCTGTCTATCTATCTGTCACGTTCCCTGTCTGTCTCTCACCCTGTCTGTCTTTTTCCCTTTCTTTCCCTGTCTGTCTGTTTCCCTGTGTCTGTCTCTGTCTCTTTGTCTGTGTCTGTCTCTTTCCCTGTCAGTCTATCTCTTTGTCTGTCTCTTTATGTCTGTCTCTTACCCTGTCTATGTCTGTTTCTTACCCTGTCTGTGTCTGCCTCTTTCCCTGTCTGTGTCTGTCGTGTCTGTCTCTTTCCCTGGCTGCATTGTGACACGCCAACATTCCATATAAGGGCGTGGCTGCGCATTCTTCTGAAGTTCTGGCTGCACTGTGGCTCCCAGCTCCATTTGCTTTAATGGAGGCAGGTTTTTTGGCGAATAACTGTAAAGCGCGGGGTTAAAATTTCCCCTCAAAACATAGCCTATGACGCTCTCGTGGTCCAGACGTGTGAGTGTGTAAAATTTTGTGGCTGTATCTGTGATGGTGCAGATATACTGTATATATAAAATACTCTGCAAAATTCTTTTTCATTTTGGGTTGAGAGGAAACTTACAAAGATGAACATACCTCCATCCTTCTTATGGCAATGTGTGAAGATGCCTTAACTGACACCATTACTCCCTTTGTGCCACTCCTGCCATTGCTGTCTGAAACGCGTCAGGGGATAAATTATGATACTTCATACATGATGAAGAGGATACTTTTTTTAAGTTTCCCAAATTTTCAATTTTCTTTCCAACTGATTTTAAAATTGTTGCATAAGTTTGACGTTTTTATCCAAGTGCTGGGTTCTACCCTCTCTACCCTCCTGTCCCAAATAGTTGGAGACTCCAAATTTTCTTAAAGGATTATTCCCAACATTTAAAGTTATCACCTATCCAATGGAGAGTGCTGGACTCGACTATCTTCGATCGTCCCATACAGAATTAATTGAGGGCTACTGAATGAATGGGCACTGAGACACTAAACGATTGTCGCGATGTGACTGCAGGTGTCACGCCAGGTACGAGAGGGGTCCCGGCGAGCGGCGCAACACACAGGGAACACCAGGGTAGCAATATAATGGAAGGCCCTGGAAGTAGAGAGACGGGAGCAGGGTCACCTCCTAATGTTTACTTGAGGCTGATTCCTGCACTCCCTAATATCCCTAAAGGAGTCCTTCCCCCGTGCGCCATCACGTTCCTAGGGCCACGCCCTGAACTCACCCTGACAAATGAAGGCCAGAAAGACACTAGTCTCGCTATTGCAATAAGACCAGAAGAGGAAAGTATGACAAATAGGTTGGGAAAGACACAAGCAAAAACTTCTCAGCTGCAACAGAAGCGACACCTCAGCTTCTCTAGAGACTGGCTATTTCAAAGTCGACAGCATAGGTATGAACTATAGCAGGTGTAGGAAGGTGTGAGGAGCAAACATCTATAACAGATGGGAGTGGCTGCAGCTCAGATTACAACTACCTGTTAGATCACTGCAGGATAGAAATCTATCATTCCTAGATGGGTACTTCCCCCCGTGTGCCGTCACTTGCCTAGGTCCACACTGGCCCTGAACTCACCCTAACAAGTGAAGGCCAGCCGAGACGCTAGTCTTGCCACTGCAATATGACAACACTAGGAAGGTAAGCCAAATAGGTAGAGACAGACACAACAAATAACACTCCACAGCTTCTCCAGCAGGAACTTCTCAGCTGCAATATAAGCTACATCTCAGCTTCTCCGGAGACTGGCTTCTGCAACGTGGATGAGCTATACCCAGCATAGGAAGAAGTGAGGGGTTAATATTTATGGCAGAAGGGAGTGGCTGCAGCTGAGATTACAACTACCTGTTAGATCACTGCAGGACAGAAATGAACCTTTACTCCTTCAGTACTGGATGGAATTAAATACATTCCAAGTCAGGGTAATCAACGAGCAGGCACTCACTAAAGCAGATCTAAAGCGGATCTGAGATCAACAATATGCTGTGACCTAGGATCAACTGCACTAGGAATCAGGGTCGGATATATCATGGGTGCAACCGCAAAGGGGCTCAAGAGGTAAAGAGGTCACTTTTGCTGGACTGCATCAGGATTCTACAACCCAAATTTACCTACCATAGAAAATAAACCATCCACCTATAAATATAAGACTGTAATAATAGCACTATATGGGGGCAGTGACTGGTAACGTGTAAGGACCAGGCATTAATCAGCACTAACGTCATTACTGCATATCAAGCATCAGAACGCTACAATGAGGTTACAGCCAAACAATATGAATGTCTAGTGCCGCGCGACACAAAGAAAAAGTCTACCGCAGAAGTCAGGTTCACCGGCGTGTCAGATGTAGCAGGGCTGAGTTAAAATTTTGCTATCGCATAATTTATACTTTACATAGGAATGCAAGAAAACCAAATATAATGCCTGAAGTAGACACAAACGGATTCATAAAGAGAAATAACCCATTCAGCTCTGCTACATCTATGTTTTAATATACACGGCAATAAAATTACCATTTATTGAAAGTATATGGATATCTAGTGCTGAAGCAAAGAGCAAGAGTCTAGTGCTAATGTAGCAGAGCTAAATGGATTAATTGTAGCAAATATGAGTTTGTCATGGGCAGGGGAACAATTTATCAAATATGGCAGACTTGAGTTTGCAAGAAGTAAAAGAAACGACAGTGTCAGATTTAGGCGACTTCGGTTTGACAAATGTAGCAGAGTTGAGTTTGTCTCTGATATTCTCAGATGTAGCAGAGCCATTGTCACTGATAGAAAAAATGACGATCTGTTATTTGATTTTTATTTTTATAGGATCAAAGATAAAGGCAATAGATGATCAAAATCCCATTCCCGCAATGCAGAAATGGCGGAAGACAAAATAAGAAATTCAGCTCTGCTACATCTTTTTTTGGTGCTTCCGTGGTATCAGCTGCAAATATTACTGATAATAATATTATGCCCGTTCTCGTTCCAGGAGCGTGCACAGAAGCCGCTGCATCTGCTCGGGAGCAAGTTTCCCCAACATGACAGCTGCTGGCTGTGACATAAGACAAGCACAGGGACACGTGAACGGGGGAACGTGCGGGACACAGATGGAGCATGCAAGGGAAACCGGCAAGGGAATTGAGGGAAAAAGCCATGAATATTGGGAAGGGGAGGATAAAAAAAAAAAAATAAGCCGAGCCCGGCTCATCTGGAGACAATAAATCAATAGTCATTAGCCAATCACCGCGGGGCTTGTAGAGCAGCGTACATGACGGCTATCACTGGGCAGAACTGCACGATCGCTATATAGAAAAACCGCGGGAGAGAAGCCGTAGACATAATGCAAGATATAAAGACGTCCCATATTTACCACCTGCCAAGGGTGCAGCTGTAAGGGTGCAGAAGTACCATAAGGTCCCCAAAAGAAGGTACTAGTATTATAAATGGCACACCAAATTTTTCATGATATACTGAACACACAATAGTAGTGGCTGCAAAGTGTAATACAAAAGCTTAATTTTTTGTTTTTTGTTAAATTTTGCCTCTGTTATGGAGATATAAGCAATCAAAGTATTTGGCACCTAATGAGTTAACGTTTTTAAATCAAAGTAGGTGTTATCAGATAGCTTTCACTGGGGGCGTGTACTTTTTCTCCCTGTATGAGGCTGACCAATCATAAGCTGGCAGCAACACTCAGGGGAAAAAAAACAACACGCCCCCTACATTAATTTAAATCAGGTTTCCCAGTGTGTGTGATATAAGGATACTTCCTGGTCTAACCTCCTGCATGAGTCAACTTCTTCTCCCTGTATGATGCTGACCAATCATAAGGTGGTAGCAACACTCAGGGGGAAAAAAAGAACATGCCCCCACCATAGCTAGAGAAGGTCTCCCAGTCTGTGAGATGTAGGGATACAGCTCTGATCTCCTGGTCTAACCTCCTGCATGAGTCAACTTCTTCTCCCTATATGAAGCTGACCAATCAAAAGCTGATTTCCTGGTCTAACCAACTGCATAAGTCAACATCGTCTCCCTGTATGATGCTGATTAATCATAATCTGGGAGCAACACCCACAGGGAAAAAGAACATGCCCCCACTATAACTTAGCATAGGTTTTCCAGTTTGTGAGATGTAAGGATACAGTTCTGATTTCCTGATCTAACTTCCGGCATGAGTCAACATCTTCTCCCTCTATAAAGCTGTCCAATCATAAGGCGGTAGCAACACTCAAGGGAAAAAAGAACATGCCCCCACCATAGCTAGAGGAGGTTTCCCAGTGTGTGAGATGTAAGGATACAGCTTTGATCTCCTGGTCTAACCTCCTGCATGAGTCAACTTCTCCCTATATGATGCTGACCAATCAAAAGCTGATTTCCTGGTCAAACCTACTGCATAAGTCAACATCTTCTCCCTGTATAATGATGACCAATCATAAACTCGGAGCAACACCCAAGGGAAAAAAGAACATGTCCCCCACTATAACTTAGCATAGGTTTTCCAGTTTGTGAGATGTAAGGATACAGCTCTGATTTCCTGGTCTAACCTCCTGCATGAGTCACCATCTTCTCCCTCTATGATACTGACCAATCATAATGCGGTAGCAACACTCAGGGGAAAAAAGAGCATGCCCCCACCATAGCTAGAGAAGATTTCACAGTGTGTGAGATCTAAGGATACAGCTCTCATCTCCTGGTTTAACCTCCTGCATGAGTCAACTTCTTTTCCTTATATGATGCTGACCAATCAAAAGCTGATTTCCTGGTCTAACCTACTGCATGAGTCAACATCATCTCCCTGTATGATGCTGACCAATCATAAGACAGTAGCAACACTCAGGGGAAAAAAAAAGAATATGCCTCCACCAAAGCCTAAAGAAGGTTTCCCAGTATGTGAGATGTAAGGATACAGCTCTGATCTCCTGGTCTAACCTCCTGCATGAGTCAACATCTTCTGAACCCTGTATGATGCTGACCAATCATAAGCTGGTAGCAATACTCCAGGGAAAAAATAACATGTCCCCTCCATAGCTTAGAGAAGGTTTTCCAGTGTATGAGATGTAAGGATACAGCTCTGATCTACTGGTCTAACCTCCTGCATGAGTCAACTTTTTTTCCCTGTATGATGCTGACCAATCATAAGCTGGCAGCCAAAAAAAGAACACATCCCCACTGTAGCGCAGAGGTTTCCCAGTGTGTGTAATGTAAGGATACAGTTCTGATTTTCTTGTTTAACCTCCTGCATGAGTCAACTTCTTCTCCTTCTTATGATTCTGACCAATCATAAGCTGGCAGGAACACTCAGGTAAAAAAGGACACGCCCCACCAAAGCTCAGAGCATGTTTTCCTGTGTGTGAAATGTAAGGATAGAGCTCTGATTTCCTGGTCTAACCTCCTGCATGATTAGACAGTGCAACAGAGTTTAGCTGTGTCACATTACAAATCCTTCTCCTCCTCTCTTAGTACTGTCAGCTCTGTTGTACTGCCCCTCCCCTCCACGCCAGTATCCCACTTATATCCATTGTGCTTAACTTGTCCTTGCTCTGCACTGAGATAAGAGCCGATCATCATTACATGAATGCTATTACTCACCGTACCCTAAAAAAATAGTGAGGTTGTGTATTTTCACCGTTTTTCCACACTTGAATTTTTCCCCCGTTTTCCGTACAGTATATGGTGAGGTGAATCATGTCATTCAAAGTACAATATTCAATTTGTTCTCTAAAAGGACATGTACAGTACAGACCAAAAGTTTGGACACACTCATTCAAAGAGTTTTCTTTATTTTCATGACTCTGAAAATTGTAGATTCACATTGAAGGCATCAAAACTACGAATTAACACATATGGAATGAAATACTTAACAAAAAAGTGTGAAACAACTGAAAATATGTCTTATATTCTAGGTTCTTCAAAGTAGCCAGCTTTTGCTTTGATTACTGCTTTGCACACTCTTGGCATTCTCTTGATGAGCTTCAAGAGGTAGTCACCAGAAATGGTCTTCCAACAGTCTTGAAGGCGTTCCCAGAAATGCTTAGCACTTGTCGGCCCTTTTGCCTTCACTCTGCGGTCCAGCTCACCCCAAACCATCTCGATTGGGTTCAGGTCTGGTGACTGTGGAGGCCAGGTCATCTGGCGTAGCACCCCATCACTCTCCTTTTTAGTCAAATAGCCCTTACACAGCCTGGAGGTGTGTTTGGGGTCATTGTCCTGTTGAAAATTAAATGATGGTCCAACTACACAAAAAACGGATGGAATAGCATGCTGCTGCAAGATACTGTGGTAGCCATGCTGGTCCAGTATGCCTTCAATTTTGAATAAATCCCCAACAGTGTCACCAGCAAAGCACCCCCACACCATCACACCTCCTCCTCTATGCTTCACGGTGGGAACCAGGCATGTAGAGTCCATATGTTCACCTTTTTTGCGTCGCACAAAGACACGGTGGTTGGATCCAAAGATCTCAAATTTGGACTCATCAGACCAAAGCACAGATTTCCACTGGTCTAATGTCCATTCCTTGTGTTCTTTAGGCCAAACAAGCCTCTTCTGCTTGTTGCCTGTCCTTAGCAGTGGTTTCCTAGCAGCTATTTTACCATGAAGGCCTGCTGCACAAAGTCTCCTCTTAACAGTTGCTCTAGAGATTTGTCTGCTGCTAGAACTCTATGTGGCATTGACCTGGTCTCTAATTTGAGCTGTTGTTAACCTGCGATTTCTGAGGCTGGTGACTCGGATAAACTTATCCTCCACAGCAGAGGTGACTCTCGGTCTTCCTTTCCTGGGGCGGTCCTCATGTGAGCCAGTTTCTTTGTAGCGTTTGATGGTTTCTGCCACTGCACTTGGGAACACTTTCAAAGTTTTCCCAATTTTTCAGACTGACTGACCTTCATTTCTTAAAGTAATGATGGCCACTAGTTTTTCTTTACTTAGCTGCTTTTTTCTTGCCATAATACAAATTCTAACAGTCTATTCAGTAGGACTATCAGCTGTGTATCCACCAGACTTCTGCACAACACAACTGATGGTCCCAACCCCATTTATAAGGCAAGAAATCCCACTTATTAAACCTGACAGGGCACACCTGTGACGTGAAAACCATTTCCGTTGAAGCTCATCAAGAAAATGCCAAGAGTGTGCAAAGCAGTAATCAAAGCAAAATGTGGCTGCTTTGAAGAACCTAGAATATAAGACATATTTTCAGTTGTTTCACACTTTTTTGTTAAGTATTTCATTCCACATGTGTTACTTCATAGTTTTGATGCCTTCAATGTGAATCTACAATTTTCAGAGTCATGGAAAAAACTCTTTGAATGAAAAGGTGTGTCCAAACTTTTGGTCTGTACTGTATATGTATAAATATGGAAAAATAAAAAAATGATATCATGGAAGATGGAGGAGGAAAAAGGTAAATCTAAAGGAAAAAACTGGAAGGGGTTAAGGAATAATGGGCAGTCCGCGGGCTGTAAATGGGGGTCACGCGGTTCGCCGTCCTCACAGATCCATACGTATGATTATTAGTCAGCCATCATACTTTCGGCATCAGACTCTTTGCAGATTCTGAGAATAGAAAAAAGGAAATCTAAAAACAGAAAACAGGGAAGGCTGTAAGTGTGAATGAAGGTGACACTGACAGCACAGTCTTATGCGCATTTCTGCCTCAAATAAGTCCCATACTTTGTATTTTGCATTGCAAATTCTTCCTGCCTCCTCTGGAGATGACGGGAGAGAGCAATACGCCTCAAGGTTATATCTTATTATAGATCCACTGCCTCAAAACTGGGGCTCTCAGCTGTTGTGAAACTACAACTCCCAGCATGCCCTGCTCATGAATAACAGGGGCTTCCAAAACCCCTTTTAATACAAGTCGCAAAGAGACTTATTTGGAGAACTTGTCCTGCATTACTCAGGCAACCTACTGATATTGGTCACCACTGAGCAATGCTTCATTTCCCCTGTGGGGGCGCTGCAGATAAATTGAACACTTACTGCAAGGTTTCCCTACAGATCACGGCTGATCACTACACATCCTAGTATGGCTTCTCATTGTGATCTAGTTTTTCAAGGGACCATTACTAGAAGTAATTATATCCCTGAGTGAAGATCTCCTTTATAATTCAAACCCAGCTCTGCTATGCGACTGAGCTCCGCTTCATCACAAGTGTGCCTCCTGACAAATCCAGCTCTGCTATGCGACTGAGCTCCGCTTAATCACAAGTATGCCTCCTGACAAATCCAGCTTTGCTGTGCGACTGAGCTCTGCTTCATCACAAGTATGCCTCCTGACAAACCCAGCTTTGCTGTGCGACTGAGCTTCGCTTCATCACAAGTGTGCCTCCTGACAAACCCAGCTCTGCTATGCGACTGAGCTCCGCTTCATCACAAGTGCACCTCCTGACAAACCCAGCTTTGCTGTGCGACTGAGCTCCGCTTCATCACAAGTATGCCTCCTGACAAACCCAGCTTTGCTGGCCGACTGAGCTCTGCTTCATCACAAGTATGCCTCCTGACAAATCCAGCTCTGCTATGTAAAGCGCCCCTGACCTGGTCAGGCGCCACTGAGTACTGCACCCATGCTGGGTCAGTACAATATAGGTAATCCCAGAGGCTGACTAGGGTGTGGACACACAGACACTAAGTAACCAGGAACACACACAGCTTAGAGGGGACCCCTGAACAGTTCCCAGGGAGGGGGCGTGGTCCTCGCATCCCAGCTAGTGGTGGGTGTGGGACTGGAGACAGGGAGTTGTGAAGAGGCAGCCGAAGGAGCAGGAGGTGTAGAGCCGCATCTGGAGGGCAAAGCAGAGGAGCAGGGCCCTGTCAGACACTGTGCTAGTCAGTGGCTGCTGGAGGGGGAGAGAGGCTACTCAGCAGTGCCACCTGAAAATGACCTAGGGCAGTAGCAAGAGGTGGCTGAGTAAGGGGACCGCCGGTAGTCCAAGCCTGCACGGCGTAACAGGTCCCCAGAGCAGGGGCCCATTCAGTTGGCCTGCCAAACCTGCTGGTGAGGACACTTTATGTGCCTCACCAACCACACAGAGTTCCGCAGCTACAGCAGCAACGAAGGGCCCATAAGTGACAGAAGGCAAGTAGCCAGAATTACTTGGTCCACGCTGCCAGCAAACGGGCCAGAAAGGGGAGAACGGCACTTGCGACTTCAATGGGTGATTCCAGTAATACTACAAGTAGGAGTCACCTCAAAACAAGAAGGGCTAGGAAGGCGAGTCAGCAGTCGCCCCTACATCAGCCGAAGGGATATCTGGTTCCTCCTGGTTCATCATAGCATCGCCCAGGATGACTCACAGCTACCATCTGAAAGTGAGTAAAAACCCTGGAAGACATTGCTGCCTGTGTGTGAGTTCTTCTGCGACCTGTGGTACTACACACTTACACTGGGGCCTGGGGCCAGCCTCACTCTCGGGAGGCTACAACATCTCACTGCATTTACCATCAGCAGTGGCGGTCACCCCTGACCGCAATTACCGAGAGTGGCGTCACGATTCCCATATAAGTTAAACTGACCTACCCGTGGCCAGAAGATTCCCTGCACTGTGGCGTCCCCGAGCAGGAACAGCGCTCCTGGGGCGGCACAGCTTTGCGACTGAGCTCTGCTTCATCACAAGCGTGCCTCCTGACAAACCCAGCTCTGCTATGCCACTAAGCTCTGCATCACAAGTGTACCTCCTGACCAACCCAACTCTGCTATGTCACTGAGCTCTACATCATCACAAGTGAGATTCTTGACAAACCCAACTATGCTACTGAGCTCTGCATGATCACAAGTGTACCTCCTGACCAACCCAACTCTGCTATGTCACTGAGCTCTACATCATCACAAGTGAGATTCTTGACAAACCCAACTATGCTACTGAGCTCTGCATGATCACAAGTGTACCTCCTGACAAACCCAACTCTGTTATGTAACTGAGCTCTACATCATCACAAATGTGCCTCCTGACAAACCTAAGGATTACTGTACTTCCGGGCTCTGCTACATCGCAACTTGTGAGGCTCTTGAGTGACTAACCCAGCTCTGCTAAATACAAGCTTAATTCCTGATATATCCAGCTCCTCTCTTCCGCTGGGCTTTGCAGCAATGATTCCCATGAGGTTTCAGACAAATCCATCTCTGCTGGGCTTGGCTATGTAATATTAAATGAGTCTCCTGACTCAACCAGCACTGCTGTTCCACCCTGCACCATCGCCTCTGACGGTGCTGGACATGCAGACCTATAGCCTGGGGAATCCACCTCATCAGGGGACCATAACATTTAGGTAAGGACCCCAATACCCAACATTAGAATACCAAATCATAAAATGTTAGCTGCCAAAATGGACCAAAAGTATTTTGGAAGGACAGACAGACAGACAGACAGACAGACAGACAGACAGACAGACAGATAGATAGATAGATAGATAGATAGATAGATAGATAGATAGGCAAAAAAAAAAAAGTTACAGCTGCACACTAAAATGCCAAAATTGGCAACTTTCAAAACAGATATAATAAAAAAACTTTTTGAGATGTTTAGCATATGAAAAATTGCCATTTTACATACCTGCCCAATAGCCACGTTAAGGAAACCTCATTATACTGGGTTCCTACTCCCCCTTTCTGCTTTTAACTGGGTTTTAAAAAACCTACTTGTTTGGGCAAAGATAGACCCACTACTAAATACTAACAGTGCCGACCACCGGAAAACACCGCTGATCGCTGCGACTGAGTCATTCTCTGGAGCTCACAACGGGCAGTCATGTTCCATGATCACACGCTATGAGGTTCAGATGTAGCAGAGCTGAATCCTCGTGGGACCTCGTGTGGATTATGTTGGACCTGCAGTGCAGGGTGTTTTGGAGGTTAATAAAGTGGTACAAGAGGGTGTTTTTTATTTCTTTTATTTCAAATAAAGGATTTTTTTGGTGTTTGTGTTTACTTTCACTTACAGATTAGTGATGGGGGTGTCTCATAGACTCCTGCCATTACTACTCTAGAGCTTAGTGGCAGCTGTGAGCTGTTATAAACCTCTTATATTACCCCGATTGCTACTGCGAACCGAGTAAAGGACCGGTCTTGTCCGGGGCGGCTGTAGGCTGCTATTCTTAGCCTGGGGGGAGTCCCAATGACCAAGGGACTTCCTAGGCTGAGAATACCAGCCCTCAGCTGTTGGCTTTATCATGGCTGGGTATCAAAATTGGGGAGGACCGCATGCCGTTTTTTAAATTCATTATTTAAAGAATTGAAAAAAAAGCCTCATGCCATTTCACTTATTTTGATATATAGCCAAGGTAAGCGCACGGCTGGGGCTGTAATGTGTAGCCGTGGCTTTATCTGTGCTGGTATCAGAATATGAGGGGACCCTACGCCAAATGTTTTATTTATTTATTTTTATACCATGATACCAACCCGCAGACAGTTCAACTGCTTTCCCCGCCCACTGTCCTGGTGCCTGTGATTGGTTACATTCAGCTGACATGCTTTCATTCAGGGTGGGGGTGCGTCTGACTGCAACCAATCACAGCTTCGTTGGTGGGTTGGGAAAGCAGTGCCTATGATGTGAGCCTGGGAGCAGCGTACAGCCATGCCGGAGCCTTGGTTAGTACAGTGCGCCTGCTCCTGTCTCCCTATCCCTTCTACCACCATTTTTAATTGCCGGATTGTCGTCCCCATAGACTTATATTGGAATTGGAAACTGTCCCTGAACCGAATTTTAGAATCTGGATCACCGGGATCAACCTGACCCGGATATCTGCAAGTCTACTCATCACTGCTTGAGATGGTTTTGGACCTTACTTGTGCACCACTCCTGAAGTGTCGTGACATGGTTCCAGTAATCTATGTCCTTAGTCTGCTTGTCTTCGGCAAACAGTTTTTGGGCTTTCTTGTGCGTCATCTTTAGAAGAGGCTTCCTTCTGGGACGACAGCCAGGCAGATCAATGTAATGCATTGTGTGGCGTATGGTCTGTGCACTAATAGGCAGACCCCTCACCTCTGTAACCTCTGCAGCAATGCTTGCAGCACTAAACCTCTGGATATGACGCTGAGCATGTGCAGTCTTCTTTCGTGTACCATGGGAGGCCTATTCTGTGTGGATCCTGTCTTGTCAAACCTCTTTATAGTCTTGGCCACCATGTTGCAGCTCAGTGTCAGGGTGGTGGCAATCTTCTTAAAGTCTCGGCCATCTTTATGTCGAGCAACAATTCCTTTTTTTCACATCCTCAGAGAATTCTTTGCCATGAGGAGGCATGCTGAACTTCCAGTGACCAGTATGAGAGAGTGTGTGAGAGATAACACCAAATGTAACACTCCTGCCCCCCATTCACACCTGAGACCTTGAAACACTAATGAGTCACATGACACCGGGTGAGGGAAAATAGCTAATTGGGCAAAATTTGGCCATTTTCACTTAGGGATGTACTTACTTTTGTTGCCAGCGGTTTAGACATTAATGGCTGTGTGACGCCCTGGCAAAACCAGGTAGTCACAGATGACTGTACCCCCCACCAGGGGTACAGGAATCGCCTCCTCCTTGGGAATTAACACCACTTCCCACCCATAGGAACACCAGCCACAAACCCTAGTCGCCCCCCCATGACAGCCAGGACACACCAGTGGGCGGGACCAGGCGGATGGGAACACCCATCTAGGGGTCTTGAGGTGACAAGGGGAGGGAACCAGTCAGTGAGTGAGTAGTCGGACGAAGCCAAACAGGGAGGAGTCTGACAGTGGAGCTGAAGTGCAGTGTGGTCAGGGTTGGAGCCCTTGGACCACGGGAGAACCGACTAGGTGGCAGATGGCAGTGTAGGGCCACAGGTGACGGAGATCCGGTCGCGGGAGATCTGAAGTGGAACGGGGCAGGGTTGTAGCCCGCCGGTACCGACAACGGGAATCCGGTCCGGAGGCCGTGCACAGGCGGGGTACCTGGACCTTAGGACGAGGCAAGCTTTAGGCCCCTTGTTAATTGAAGCCCAGAGAGAGCAAACTAGCAGCCCCACGCGGGGGATAGGGTGTCCGCCAAGAACCCATTAAAATCTCAGAGTGTACGGGAAACGACTCCCTCTGCGTACAAAGCTGCAGGGGAGTGGATTTCTCCCGTTTCAAGCGGGTTTAATCAACACACAGCAAGACACGAGTGCAGGAGGAAGGGTCCCTACTTTACCAACCCATGTGCGGGACCAGCACACCCCTCCAGAGGCAACCGCCATCTGGCCTTGGTTAACAGTACAGACTCTGTGTGGATTATTCCTAATCATGCGTACACCGGTGTCACCCAGCCCAACCTGCCGACGGCGCCCCAGCACTGTTCGCTACCTACACCTGGGCCCCAGGACTACACCTTCCCTACCTGTGGAGGGGATACCACCTTGCTGCCCAACATCATCGGTCCCAGACACTGGCCCCAAGAGGCAGTGGCAGTGCCACCATCCCATCACCGCAACCCACAGGTGGCGTCACAGACAAAAACTATCTCCCCTGGAAATACCCCCTTTCACTATTGCGACGGCGGGCGGTTGCACGAGCCCCGGGTCCGGACACCACTCGAGCCCCAGACACGATCCCGGACCCGAGCGCACCGAGCAGCCCCTCTGCCGTGGAGCGGCACCCGTCCGCGACAGCTGTGTGTTGAGTTAGGGGTAAGGAGCCGTTCTGTACCCTACGAAGAATCAGCAACGTTGTTTTTTTCTGTGTTTCTGTAAGAAAAGTCCTTCATAGTGTGCGGGAGACGTCTCCTCATCCGACCTTATTAGTGCTGTCCTTGGATTGAAAATGTGTGTAGTAAACAAGTTAAGTAAATGAGCATGAAGGACGGTCCACAACCTTGTAATCCTTGAAAGTAATAATTAAATCTCTTAGCAACAAATCTCATCTTTGTGGTTTTCTAAACTGTTTATCAGAAGTGTGGAAGCCGCGTGGAAATCACAGCGTCCTTTGATACCCGCTGCAGGGACATGGAGGATCCTTTCATTTCCGCTTCATAAAAAAAGGTCAAATTGGCTGTCAATTAGTCGCGCGTCAAGTGCAAAAGAAAAAGCAGATGTGCCGTAACGCCAGCCGAAACGACAGATGGAAGAAGACAAATACATGGCAGACACAGAGATGGGTAACACAATCACTGTATGGAGAAGTGTTGGGCCGCATGTCTCATTAAAGTAATGTTGATCGTTTAGTCCAATCACCCCCGTAGTAAAACCTCCGGCCCCTCGCCCCTGGTGTACAACATCCGGCCCCTCACCCCCAGTGTACAACATCCGGCCCCTCACCCCCCAATGTATAACATCTGGCCCCTCACCCCCCGGTGTATATCATCTGGGCTCCTCACCCCCAGTGTATAACATCCGGCCCCTCACCCCCGGTGTATAACATCCGGCCCCTCATCCCCCAGTGTATAACATCCGGACCCTCATCCCCCAGTGTATAACATCCGGCCCCTCATCCCCCAGTGTATAACATCTGGCCCCTCACCCCCAGTGTACAACATCCGGCCCCTCATCCCCCAGTGTATAACATCCGGCCCCTCATTCCCCGGTGTATAACATCCGGCCCCTCATCCCCCAGTGTATAACATCCGGCCCCTCATCCCCCAGTGTATAACATCCGGCCCCTCATCCCCCAGTGTATAACATCCGGCCCCTCATCCCCCAGTGTATAACATACGGCCCCTCATCCCCCAGTGTATAACATACGGCCCCTCGCTCCCGGTGTATAACATCTGGCCCCTCACCCCCGATGTATATCATCTGGCCCCTCACCCCCGGTGTATAACATCTGGCCCCTCACCCCCGGTGTATATCATCTGGCCCCTCACCCCCAGTGTATAACATCCGGCCCCTCACCCCCGGTGTATAACATGCGGCCCCTCTCCCCCGGTGTATAACATCTGGCCCCTCACCCCCGGTGTATAACATCCGGCCCCTCACCCCCGGTGTATATCATCTGGCCCCTCACCCCCGGTGTATATCATCTGGCCCCTCACCCCCGGTGTATATCATCTGGCCCCTCACCCCCGGTGTATATCATCTGGCCCCTCACCCCCGGTGTATAACATCTGGCCCCTCACCCCCGGTGTATAACATCTGGCCCCTCACCCCCAGTGTATAACATCCGGCCCCTCACCCCCAGTGTATAACATCCGGCCCCTCACCCCCAGTGTATAACATCCGGCCCCTCACTCCCGGTGTATAACATCCGGCCCCTCATCCCCCAGTGTATAACATCCGGCCCCTCATCCCCCAGTGTATATCATCTGGCCCCTCACCCCCGGTGTATAACATCTGGCCCCTCACCCCCGGTGTATAACATCTGGCCCCTCACCCCCGGTGTATAACATCTGGCCCCTCACCCCCGGTGTATAACATTGGGCTCCTCGCCCCCAGTACATAGCATCCGGCCCCTCGTCCCCAGTGTATAACATCCGGCTCCTCACCCCTGGTGTATAGCATTTGGCTCCTCGCCCCCAGTGCATAGCATCCGGCCCCTCGTCCCCAGTTTATAACATCTGGCCCCTCACCCCCGGTGTATAACATCTGGCCCCTCACCCCCGGTGTATAACATCTGGCCCCTCACCCCCGGTGTATAACATCTGGCCCCTCACCCCCGGTGTATAACATTGGGCTCCTCGCCCCCAGTACATAGCATCCGGCCCCTCGTCCCCAGTGTATAACATCCGACTCCTCACCCCTGGTGTATAGCATTTGGCTCCTCGCCCCCAGTGCATAGCATCCGGCCCCTCGTCCCCAGTTTATAACATCCGGCCCCTCACCGACGGTGTATAACATCTGGCCCCCTCGCACTAGGTGTATAACATCTGGCCTCTCCCTCTCCGGTGTATAATATCCGGCCAACCTCAACCCCAATGTATAACATCTAGTCCCCTCACCTCCAATGTATAACATCTGGCCCCCCTCCCCTCCAGTGTATAACATCTGCCCCCCCTCGCCCCCAAAGTTTAACATCCGGCCCCTCGCCCTCCAGTGAATAACATTTGGCCTCTCGCCCCCCGTGTACAACATCTCGTCCCCAGTGTATACCATTCAGCTCACCTCAACCCCAATGTATAACATCCAGCAACTCAGCCACGAAGTGAAGACCCCGTAACATTACAGAGCGGGGGAAATGGGGGGGCCAGTGCTGAGGAGCAGAGGGCAGAAAAGTCACAACCGCTCTGCTGACTCCATAACAGCAGAGCCCTGACCTCCTCTGGTAACATCAGCACAAACACTGCGCCTGCCGGGAGCTTTATTGCTTGATCAGCTGCAGCCGTACATCACCAAGCACAATGCTGAGCCGTACATCACCAAGCACAATGCTGAACCGTACATCACCAAGCACAATGCCGAGCCATACATCACCAAGCACAATGCTGAACCGTACATCACCAAGCACAATGCCGAGCCATACATCACCAAGCACAATGCCGAGCCGTACATCACCGAGCACAATGCCAAGCTATACATCACCAAGCACAATGCTGAGACATACATCACCAAGCACAATGCCGAGCCGTACATCACCAAGCACAATGCCAAGCTATACATCACCAAGCACAATGCTGAGACATACATCACCAAGCACAATGCTGAACCGTACATCACCAAGCACAATGCCGAGCCATACATCACCAAGCACAATGCTGAGCCATACATCACCAAGCACAATGCCGAGACGTACATCACCAAGCACAATGCCAAGCCATACATCACCAAGCACAATGCCGAGACGTACATCACCAAGCACAATGCCGAGCCATACATCACCAAGCACAATGCCGAGCCGTACATCACCAAGCACAATGCCGAGCCGTAAATCACCAAGCACAATGCTGAACGCCGGATGGAGAGGTGTAAAGCCACCACTGGACTCTGGAGGAGACGTGTTCTGTGCAGTGACGGATCACACTGCTCTACCTGCATCTGATGGCTGCGTTCTGGGTTCGGTGGATGTCAACACCAAATATATAACACGGAATGTCAATGTAACATGGATTTGAGATCCGTAGATGTATAGATATCGCTTGGTTCTTTTTGAGCCCAAATATATCCTCTCTCCTTTTTTCATACACCGTTAAAAAATACCACAATGCTTCAAAGCCGCCTCGTCACCCGTAATCCCCGCAGGGACCCCATGTGATAATTCCTCTTTTACTAACATGCTCCATTTAAAAAAAAAAAAGCAAGCATCTGCTCCCGCCCTGGAGCCCCCTGTAGTGCGCGCCTGGCAGCGGCCATGGAGGAGCCTATTTTAGGGTTCTGCATGAGAGGAAAGGACCCCAGGGACCCGGGTTCTTTTTTTTTTTTATACTCCCAATATCCTTAGTATAGGTGAGAGATAATTGTGCCGCAGCCGTTCCGCCCGTCTCTCCGGGTCACATACACAATCAATTGCTGTGTTCACAGCTATATCGGAAACTGACATTTCTATTAACAGCCGCCCAGGAAGGATGACAGGCACAAATCCATTCTCCACAGGTGAGGGAAAAAAATATCTATACAGCAAAAACAATGCAATGAAGAAGCAGAAAATATCCTGAAAGAAACCAGAGAAGCGTAAACCGGAAGCCGAGGCAGCGAGAGACGCCCCAATGTCTGATCTCCGCATTCCCGGATCACTGGACATAATCTACTATATGTGTCCGTGACGCCCATGGACTATCGGGTCGTCACAGGGTATTGCACAATCTACCTTCCCGTGCAGTATCCACCTCCTTCTTGGTTAAGGGTTCCTAACCAAATGGTGTTGCCTCCATCAGCTAATCAAATCCTAGATACACCCTTCACCACACCCACCAGACACACCAGTGGACGGCTTGAGTGGAATAGAGTCGGCCACCTGGGGGGTTGGGGAGGGGAGGTCAGGAGTGTGAAAAAGGAGAGCGTAGTCTGTGGAGTGAAAGTGAGAGGAGGTCAGGAGCTGGGCTCCTGGGAAACAATCTAGGTGGCGGACGGTGGTCTGGGCCTAGAAAAGTCGGACCCCCGGTCACAGGGGATCGTGGCAAGGGGCACGGATCTGTCGAGGATGCCTTGCACCATCACCGGTTCGGGATCGAGTCACGACGGGGTACGTGGACCCTAAGTCGGTGAGTAGCTTTAGGTAACCTGATAATTTACCCACGGATAACGGAGCCTTTAAGATTCGTTCCCACCCGCTCCAGAATCAGGGCACTAGCGCAACGAGGGGGATAGGACTTTCCAATCCAAAACGGTCCAAAAAATCCCAAGCGTGAGCCCTGAGAGCAAGCTCCCATACTTACCCATAGTAGGTAGCGGGAGCCGGCAAGTTTCACACTACCGGGACCACCAGAGAAGTAAACTTAGTGCCAGGAGGCAGGTCACGGATCACCAGGCAGCACCAGGGATCCTCCAACGGTGACAGCGGGTAACCTCAGTGACAGCTCAGCCGATCGCGCTACTCACCTCAGTTGCTGCTTGGAGGTGACCGGAGCGGCGGTGTCTTCTGCAGCTCCTGTCACCTCCATGCAGCAAAGCTGGAAGCGACGCTGGAGGTCCGTGGATTACGCCGGATATGGAGGGCTTTTTGGGGCTGATTAAATTGGTGATGAGGGAATGTGTTTGTGTTTTTTATTTCTAATAAAGGATTTTTTCATGTGTGTGTGTGTTTAATTACTGTAACTTACAGATTAATCATGGAGGGTGTCTCATAGACGCGTGACATGATTAATCTAGGATTTAGTGGCAGCTATGGGCTGCCATTAACTCCTTATTACCCCGATTTGCCAACGCACCAGGGCAAATCGGGAAGAGCCGGGTACAGTCCCAGAACTGTCGCATATAATGTATGCGGCAATTCTGGGCGGCTGCTGGCTGATATTGTTAGGCTGGGGGGCTCCCTATAACGTGGAGCTCCCCATCCTGAGAATACCAGCCTTCAGCCGTATGGCTTTATCTGGCTGGTATTAAAATTGGGGGGGACCGCACGCCATTTTTTTAAATTATTTATTTATTTATTTCACTGCACAGTATAGACCCGCCCACCGGCTGCTATGATTGGGTGCAGTGTGACACCTGTCACTCAGTGTGGGGGGCGTGTCTCACTGCAACCAATCATAGGCGCCTGTGGGCGGGGAAAGCAGGGAATACGAGATTGTTTAATGAGCGGCCGGCTTTTTCAAAATAGTAAAAGCCGCCGCAGCAGTGTGAATGCCGTGCAGCGCCGCGTCGGGGATCGGGGAACGGTGAGTATTTGAGAGAGGAGGGGAAAATGACCGACAGACTGTGAGAGAGGGACAGAGATAGTGACGGACCGACAGAGAGAGAATAAAGACCGAGAGGGAGAGACCGACTGACAGAGAATAGTGATTGACAGACATTGGGAGACATCGCTCGTTTCCAGTGTTTTAGGAAACATGCGAGAAATGTATTTAGAAAATCGCATGTCACTAGGATGGTGTGAGTGCCGTCCCGTGACATCCGATTATTTACACGCTCCCATAGACTTGCATTGGAGAAACTCGCTGTAGAAACTTGCAAAAAAGCAGCATGCTGCGATTTTTTTCTCAGTCCGATTCGGACTGAGAAAAAAAATCGCAAATGCGAGCTGAATCATTCACTAACATGTGTCCGATTCCAATGCGAGATTTTCTACTGCGAAAACTCGCAAGTGAGAAGCAGCCCTAAGATTTGTGGTATGACTGGGTTGTTCATTGTATGGGAGGGGGTGGTGTGGGTGGGGTTTCTCGGGTCGTAGTGGCTGTTGGGCGTTTTATTGGTGGGTCCTTGAAGTTGGTTTAAAATTGTTTCGGGGAATCCATACGGGTTTCCCCTCATTGGCAGAATGGCTGGTCACCTGGTGATTTTGAGGGGAATCCTGTGGGTGTGTTGGGGTTAACGAAGGATTAACCCTTACAATGTGGTGCGCCCGAGCCAGTGTGGGTAACGGCTGGGAGCAAGTTGGTTTTATGGTTCGGTTTATAGGAATCACCAGGGTTTGTAGCTTCAAGGACCTTACCATATTGCAATTTTATTGGTTATGTATTTTGTTTAATAAATGGCTGCTATGGCCAGAATTATCCAAAGATATTCGGTGTCCGTGTAGTTATTTTAGTTAAGAATGGGAATGGAGGGAGGAGATGTGAAGAAGACCGGAGTCAACAATTCCAGGGTCATGAGTGGCCGCACGACCCCCGGGTCCGGAGACCCTCAAGCCACTGAGAACCCGGATCCGAGCAGCTCAGCTGCTGGCACGGGGGCGGCACACCTCCTTATAGCGGACAGGGCTCTATTTTTCTGATACAAATCCTCTACATAAAAATAGATTTTGCTCATCATTTGTGTGTCTGTGTGTGTGGGGGGGGGGGGGGGAGTTAAGGAGTTTTGTGGGGGGGGTTTTGCCAAACTCTTGAAAATAGTGCACGGGGTTCGCAAATTTTGTGCAAAGTCAAAAATAGTCTTAATTTTTGTATTCAACCATTTTGCAGCTTTTTAGAGCAAAAAGTCACAAAATAGGAGGAGGAAATCCACAAAAACACAGGGAGATATAGAAATGCCTTGTAGATATTGTTCTTGAAAGGACCAAGGACCACATCATTGCAAGGCTACAGTGCCAACCACTGAGCCACAATACAGTGCTAACCACTGAGCCAAAACATAGTGCTAACCACTGAGCCACTGGACAGCGGTAACCACTGAGCCACCATACAATGCTAATAACTCAGCTACCATATAGTGCTAACCACTGAGCCACCATACAATGCTAACAACTCAGCTACCATATAGTGCTAACCACTGAGGCACCATACAGTGCAAACAACTCAGCCACCATATAGTGCTAACCACTGAGCCACCGTACAGTGCTAACCACTGAGCCACCATGTAGTGCTAACTACTGAGTCACCATAGAGTGCTGAACATTGAGCCACCATACAGTGCTAACCACTGAGCCACCATACAGTGCTAACAACTCAGCCACCATACAGTGCTAACCACTGAGCCACCATACAGGGCTAACAACTCATCCACCATATAATGCTAACCATTGAGCCACCATGCAGTTCTAACTACTAAGCCACCATACAGTGCCAACCACTGAGCCACCGTGCTTCAAAAAAAATGCAAAGGATAAGCTTAATATGGCATAAAGAAAAAAAAAAAGCACAAAAAAGCTAAAGACTGGACAAAAAAGAGGAACAAATGCAATAACCAACAGCACATAGAGTTAGGCCACGCTCACATCAGCGGTATTTTGCCGCAAAAACAGATCTGTCATAAATGCGTTTCCGTTCCATTCATTTACAATGGAATCGTGGCATGTGACCGCATCTTGCCGCAATTCCATCGTAAATTAATGGAACTGAAACGCATTTATGATGGATCCGTTTTTTGCGGCAAAATACTGCTGATGTGAGCGCGGCCTTAAAGGGTTATTCCCATCTCCAAGATCCCAATATGTAGTATATGTAATAATAATATTAGCAAATACCTCCAATTAGAAACATAGTATAGTTCTCCTGATATAGCCATATCTGTTACCACATGTACAGGGCATTGCAGGACCTTAGGTATCCATGGTTACAACCAAATGTGTTGTCATACTTAGTTAGCTGCTCGTGGTCGTAATCATGGATACCTAAGGTCCTGCAATGCCCAGCACATGAGGTAATAGATATGGCTATATCAGGAGAACTATACTACATTTCTGATTGGAGGGAATTGCTAATATTATTATACCTACTACATATTGGGATAGGATCTTGGAGATGGGTATACCCCTTTAAGTCAGTCCCTACCTGTTAGGAGAGTTGCACAACAATAAAGGCAACCTCCTCCTGGGACCCCACAGCGATCAGCTTTGATCTGTAAAGGAACGTGGCAATAATTGCTCAATTTTCCTGCAGCGCCACCACAGGTCAGATGAAGAATTACACATTGCTCACTCATATCAACTGAAGTCTTCCATCTGTTCACATTGCAGATTCTAAAAGCCGCTTTACACGCTGCGACATCGCTAGCGATCGCAACCGCCCCCGTCGTTTGTGCGTCACGGGCAAATCGCTGCCAGTGGCGTACAATATCGCTAGTACTCGTCACACATACTTACCTTCCAAGCGTCTTCGTTGCGGCCGGCGAACAACCTCTTTTTTAAGGGGGAGGTTCGTGCGGCGTCACAGCGATGTCACTCAGTGGGCCACCAATAGAAGCGGAGGGGTGGAGAGCAGCCACATTCATGTCACTCCCACCACGTTGCCGGAGGACGCAGGAACGCTGTTGTTGGTCAATCCCGGGGTGTCACACGTAGCGATGTGTGCTGCCTTAGGAACGACGAACAACCTGCGTCCAAAAAGAGCAACATAACAAATATTTGGAAAATGAACGATGTGTCAACGATCAACGATTTGGTATTTCTGATCGTTAGCGGTCACTCGTAGGTATCACACGCAACGACGTCGCTAACGAGGCCGGATGTGCGTCACGAATTCCGTGACCCCAACGACATCTCATTAGCGATGTCGTTGCGTGTAAAGCGGCCTTAACACTTGATGGTTTCTCTGGTGTCTGGGATCAGCACAGGCAGACTTGGGCGCCGACCTGCTGTGTGCTGACTTATAAGCAGGTTAGCAAGAGTTAATCTCTGCTGGTCAGTTTGCTCTTGAGGTCACATGTTGTGGTGAGGCCTATCACATCTGCTTTCCTCCTATTTATGCTGGCTGAATCCTTCCACCCATGCCAGCTATAGGTTGTTCTATGTTGGTCTGTGAGGTTTGATGTCCCAGACTTACTGGTGAATGTTGTGCTCATTGCCTAGTGCGGTTGTGGAGTTTACCCCTCTTGTTTTGTAGCTTCCTTCCTGCTCTTGTTTTTCCTCCTGAATCTCTTATTTTGTTTTCGTGTGCTGTGTGACAGAGTTTTGGCTTTTCCCTCGTCTGTCTTTATTTGTGAGTTTCAACACACTCCTGTTCCGTCCATCTCTTGGGAGAGGGGGAATCAGATTAGGACTGGTCAGGAGTAGGGCCAGGAGGGAAACTCAGTCATCCCCACCATCAGGAGTATCCTTGAGATTAGGGATAGAATAGCTTGAAGGACAGCTTAGGAGCCCTGATTCCCCTCTATCCCTTTGTCATTGTGACAACTTGCTTTTATAGAGAATCTGTCAATGTCAGTAGGTTTTGCTACCACATCTGACAGCAGCATAACGTAGGAGCAGAGAGCCTGATTACAGTGATGTGTCACTTACTAGCTGCTTAGTGTAGTTTTGATAAATCACCATTTTATTGGCTGCAGGTCCATCAGTGCTGACTCTCTCTTACCCCACCCACATCACTGATTGGCTTCCTTTTGTGTAAACTCTGCATAGGCAGAAGCTGCCAATCAGTGCTGGGGGCATGTGTGCCGGCCCGTGCCCCGTTACCTTCAGGTCGTCTCAGGGTCTTCAGGGACTGCACGTCCTGGATTCTTCTGGTCACAGGTAGGTTGACTTCTATAGGATTCATGATGCCACTCTCCGTATTTCAGTCAGGGCGACCGCCACTGCAGTTTAAGGGACACCTGGGGCTGATGGTGGGTGCAGTTAGATGTGGTGGCCTCCCGAGAGTGAGGCTGGCCCCAGGGCCCGGTGAAGGTGTGTAGAACCACAGGTTGCAGAACAACTCACACGCACAGCAGAAATTTCTTAATTTCTTTCAGGGTTTTTACTCACTTCAGATGGCAGTGGTGAGTTAACCCGGGCGATGCTGTGGTGGACCAGGTGGAACCAGATATCCCTTCGGCTGATGTAGGGGTGACTGCTGACTCGCCTTCCTAGCCCTTCTTGTTTTGAGGTGTCCCCGACTTGAAGTCTTGCTGGGATCATCCAGGGAAGTCGCATACGCCATTCTCCCCTTTCTGGCCCGTTTGCGGGCAGCGTGGACCAGGTGATTCTGGCTGCTTGCCGTCAGTCACCTATGGGCCCCTCGTTGCTGCTGTAGCTGCGGACTCTGTGTGTGGTTGGTGGAGAGCATGCAGTGCCCTCACCGGCAGGTGTAGCAGGCCAACTGAATGGGCCCCTTCTTTGGGTACCTGTACCTGCGGGCAGGGTCTGCTAGGCAGTTGTCGTGGGCGGCGGGGCGCTGCGCTCACCACGCTCTGGTTCGGCGCTGCTGTTTCTCGAGCGGTGGGCCGGATCCGGGGACTCGAGCGGCGCTCCTCGCCCGTGAGTGAAAGGGGGTAGTTTGGTTTGGGGATTTGGTCCGTGACGCCACCCACAGGTTGTGGTGAGGTTGGGCACCACCGCTGCTATTGACGGGGATGCCGGGAGCGATGGTAGGGAGCAGCTGGGATGTTGTTTCCCCCCTCCGTGGGTAGGGGTTGGTGGTCCCGGGGCCCGGTTAGGTGACGGGGAGGCAGGGCTGGCAAGGTGCAGGGTCGCGGGGACTGCGCAGCGCGGTGCCGGAAGGGACGGTTGTACTCACTCAGCCACAAATGTACGCAAATTCTCTGGTAAACCAAACAGCTGGATGGACGGGTCCCGCAGCCGGCTGCTGTGGCTTCTCTCGGACGGTTGGTGGTGACTGCCTTTCCCTGCACCTTTTGTGGATGTTCGGTCCCGATGGCTTCCCACCGGTAACCCGCTCCCCAGCGTGTGTATAGGCCGGAGGAGCCCCTTTGCTCGCAGGCTCTGGCCCTTGGAACTCTAGCTGTGGCGGTAGCTGTATTTCCTTTTGTTGGTTGGACGGTTGCCTTCAATCGGGTCTTGGCTGTTAGGAAACCCCTGGGGTTACGGTCACTGACGGATTTGACCTTATTAACGGCGACTCCAAGCCTGGTCGGGGTCCGCAGGCCCTGCCGGTTTGTGCTGGCTTCACTTCGCTCCCCGGTTCGGTACCGGCGGGCCACCGCCTGACCCCTGTCCTTACGGTTCTGCGTCAATCGGCCTCTCCTGCAGACGGTCGCCATCGTCTGCCAACCTTGCTCTTAGGTGCCCGGGCCATGTACCCGGACACGGTCAGTTTTCTCTTCCTCCTCAACTACCACTTCCTCCTTCACTTTCACTCTCTACGACTCCACTCATCTACTGCACTGTTCTCCAAATTTCACTTCACTGACTTCCTTTCCCGCCTCCAGGACTGTGAACTCCTCGGTGGGTGGGGCCAACCGCCTGGCTCCACCCCACCTGGTGTGGACATCAGCCCCTGGAGGGAGGCAACAAGGATTTTGTGTCTGACTGATGTGCCTGTCTCGGGTGGGGGTGTCGTGTTGTAGTACCTGTGACGACCTGGCTAGTCCAGGGCGCCACACAGTCCCCGTTCTCAGCCACCTCTTTGCACTCCGGCCTCAGGTGGTCTTTCGGGCAGCACTACCAAGTAGCCCTTTCTCCCCCGCCAGCAGCCACGAATGGTGCAGTGTCTGGAAGGCCCTGCTCACTGTTCTGCCCTCCAGACGCGACTTCTCACCTCCACTTCCTCTGACTGACTGCCTCTGCACACTCCCTGTTCCCAGTGACACCACCCACCACTAGCTGGGAGGCGAGGGACACAAACCCCTCCCTGAGTCTGCTCAGGGGTCCCCTCTAGCTGTGTGTGTTCTGGTTACCAAGTGTTTGTGTAAGTTCACACACCCTAGTCAACCTCTGGGATTACCTGTGTTGTACTGCCCCCTCATGGGTGCAGTACCCAGTGGTGCCAGACCAGGTCATGGTCGCCACACATGTATTAACTACATGACAGCAGGTTTACAAGTCCTGCAGCCCCAAAACAGTGATTTTATCAAAACTACAGCAAGCAGCCCAGTAAGTGACACATCGCTGGAATCAGGATCTCTGACTCTAGATTATGCTGCAAAAAAACTGGTGACTGATTCTCTTTAAGGCAGTAATTTTTTTTGTGTAGTTTTCTTGGCTGAGTGGAAGGGACCTAAAACAAGTCTGTGCAACTGGAAGAGGCAGTCTACTGTACAGCAAAAAAAAGGACATTGTAATTATATAGCTATATGGATGCAAGGTGACGGATGTTCTTTAAGGCAGTACAATTTTTGGTGTAATCTTCTTGGCTGAGTGGGAGGAACCTAAAACAAGTCTGTGCAGCTGGAAGAGGCAGTCTACTGTCCAGCAAAAACAGCATATTATAATTATATAGCTATATGGATGCAAGGTGATGGATGTTCTTTAAGGCAGTACAATTTTTGGTGTAATCTTCTTGGCTGAGTGAGAGGAACCTAAAACAAGTCTGCGCAGCTGGAAAAGGTGGTCTACTGTACAGCAAAAAAAAGGACATTGTAATTATATAGCTACCGTATATGGATGCAAGGTGATGGATGTTCTTTAAGGCAGTACAATTTTTGGTGTAATCTTCTTGGCTGAGTGGGAGGAACCTAAAACAAGTCTGTGCAGCTGGAAGAGGCAGTCTAATGTACAGCAAAAAAAAAAAAAAAAAAAGAAACAAAATCCCACATTGTAATTATATAGCTATATGGTTGCAAATTGTGGGCATCTGGGCAGCAAGTGAGGAGTCTGAGCCCAAACAGTGCAATAGGTAACACAAGAAATAATACATCCATATAGTGAGAGCGTGAATATTCGTTATCACATAGCAATATCACAATGAGTTATACCCAATAACATCCATGTGCCGTTCTCTAACATTATGTGACCCCATGATGCAGGTAGCTGGTATTAGTGATCTCTCGGCTCTGTATGGCGGCATTATTACATTTTCCTACTGAATGTTTCAGCCATTATCTTGTTTTTCTGTTCATTTATTGAATGAAATCCCACTCAATGCGTGAAAAACAAATGCACGTCAGAGGCGTCGCTCCCGCTGTTTATCCGCCTTCACCTACACTTACATTGATGTAGCAGAGCTTAAAGCGTTCCCCGGAATTATATTAACTATGAGAACTCCGAGCCTTGTGGACTGGTAACAGAGGCAGCCTGCTCCCTCTCTACACCAAAAGAGGCCACCTTGCCGCGGTTGATGGGCTCACATGAATTGGCCAATACTTGCACTAAGAACCTTAAATTTTTTTTAAGTAAATGCTATGTAGGATTAACCCCTTCATCCCCGGGCTATTTTACGTTTTTCATTTTCGTTTTTTCCTCCGTGACTTTTTTTTTTATTTTTCCGTCAATTTTGCCATATGGGAGCTTGATTTTTTGCGGGACGAGTTGTACTTTTGAAAGAAACCATTAGTTTTACCATATAGTGTACTGGAAAACTGGAAAACAAAATCCAGGTGCGGTGAAATTGCAAAAAAAGTGCAATTGCAGGATAATTTTTGGGGTCTTTTATTCACAGTGTACTCTATATGGTAAAACTGATGTGTCCGTGTGATGCCTCAGGTCGGGACGAATTCGTAGACACCAAACATGTATACTTTTATTATTATCTAAGGGGTTAATAAAAACCCCAGAAGTTTGTCCAAAAAAAGAGTAGCGCTTTGTCGCCATTTTCGGAGACCTGCATAGTTCTCATTTTTTGGGATCTGGGGCTCAGTGATGGCTTATTTTTTGCGTCTTGAGATGATTATTTTAATTGTACCATGTCTGTGCGGATGCACAGTTTTGATCGCCTGTTATTGCATTTTAAGAAGATTTTGCGGCGACCAAAAAACATAATTTTAGCGTTTGGAATTTTTTTATCACAATGCCATGTACTGATCAGATTGATTGTTTTTATATTTTGATAGATCGGACATTTCTGAACGCGGTGATACCAAATATGTGTATATTTTTTTAACTTTCATTTTCAATGTGACGAAAGAGGGTAATGTGAACTTTTAGTTTTTTTTCATATTTTTAAAAACTTTTTTTCTTAGATAATTTTTTATTTATTTTACTAGTTTTCTAGGGGACTTTATGACTGCACAGTCTAATCGCGTGTTCATTTTTGCTGATCAGAGCTGTACAGCTCTGATCAGGAGAAATGCTGCTTTCATGTGAGTGCTGGCGCGCTGTCGGCTCTCAAGGAAGTGAGTTATGGTAGCGTCAGGAGTCATCAGCTGACCCCGTGCTACCATGGCATCACATTGGCTCCCCGTGATCATGCCATAGGACTGACGATGGCAATGGGAAATGGCGTGATCAGTGCCGCAGCCATTAAAATCGCGCTGTAAAATACTGAATCTAAAGGGATAACAGGTGCGGGTGGATCTCCGATCCACCTGCGCCTGTTAGCTACATATGTCTGCTGATCAGATCAGCAGAGATGTGCGGGAAATACAGCGGGCATGCCGCCAGAGCCCGCGGTAATTGGAGAGAGGCGACAAATGACGTAGGGGGTCATATATTCTATGTTTGCATATATACAGAGCGCTGCCGTATCGTTGTTTGAGTTTCACCAAGAGGGTTCGGTAAGTCTTGCACCACCTTCCTCTCCCCAAAGACGTGGAGGATGGGCTCGATGCCATTTGGCCCGGGCACTTCCCTTCTTTCAGCACCAAATATATTTGGCAACAGTCACTATTCTTGCACAATCAGATCATCAAAGTCAGGTGTTGCTGCGAAATTCAGTAAAATAAGTCGATCCGTGGGTGTGAGATAAGTGAGTATGTGAGTATTTGCACCAAAAGCCTGAGTGTTTGCTCTGTATATGTCCTCCCTATCGATGCATTTAGATGGGTCAGGTTAGGTGAATATAGGGGTTATCCCCTTGTCAATCACCATAGTTCCCCCATGTAAAATAATAGCACCATTCTGGACACATCAGTGTCTGCTCTCCTGGGGATTGTGTAACATAATAATGAAGCCAATCAGCGGCCGCTTCCCTCTCACTTTCTTCTGCGGTAACTGACATCTGGAGGAGGTCAAGAAGCAGAAACAGCTCTCACTTTTCTGGGTGTCCTAACGAAACAAGAGAGGGAAGCAGCCACTAATTGATTGCATTAATATGTCACGTGAGCCCCTGGACAGCAGGCATAAAAAAAGTGCTGAAATGGCGCCTGCTCTGAAGGTGAGTACAGGCTGTTATTATTTAAAGAGGTTGTTCACTACTTTTACATTAATGGTATATCACCCGAAAAACAAACATTTTGCTTGTTTTTTGGCTAATAGCCGTCATGAACAATAATTGGCAATGAGCTTGGTCATTCACCAGTTCTTGGCCCATCTAAATAGACTTTTAAAGGAATATGTGAGGAGGATCAGCCCTCCTAAGCTGTCTATATGGACATGTAGATCATTGGAAGCTGCATAAAATCAGATTTTGATATCTATAATCTGATGTATTATTCCAAAGAAATCCATGTATTTCTTAATATGTAAATGAGCTGTTAAGATCTATGGGCTGAATGTAGATTTCCTTCTGAATGTAGATTCTGCTTCTAGAGCTTAATGTAAATTAAAGAAGGTGTTACCAGTGTGAGACATGTAATGACTGACTGTTACAATCATACTCAGCACAACTGATCTTGGTCTCATTATAAACATAACTGATCCTTGTCTGGCATACAATTCTCAGAGTATCTGTCTTCAGAGTCTATTCTAAACAAAAGGGGACATTACCCTTGTGAGACATGTAATGACTGACAGTTATAATCATATGCAGCACAACTGATCCTTGTCTGACATACAACTCTCAGAGAATCTGCCTCCAAATCTTATAAATTAAAGGGGGCGTTATCTGTGTGAGACATGTAATGACTGACAGTTATAATCATACACAGCACAACTGATCCTTGTCTGACATACAACTCTTTGAGAATCCACCTCAAGATCTTATTATAAATGAAAGGGGGCGTTACCTGTGTGTGACATGTAATGACTGACAGTTATAATCATATGCAGCACAACTGATCCTTGTCTGACATTCAACTCTCAGAGAATCTGTCTCCAGAGGTTATTATAAATTAAAGGGGGTATTACCTGTGTGAGACATGTAATGACTGACAGTTATAATCATACATAGCACAACTGATCCTTGTCTGACATACAACTCTCAGAGAATCTGCCTCCAGATCTTATTATAAATGAAAGGGGGCGATACCTGTGTGAGAAATGTAATGACTGACAGTTATCATAGTCAACACAACTGATCTTTGTCTCATTATAAATAAATCTGCAGATGCAGTTGTTGTCTCATAGTGCTGTAGCCTTTGATGTACTCTGCTAGTTGTAATCACACACAGCTCTGCAGAGAATTCAGGAGAGCAGGCTGTCAGTTGTTACATGTCTCACACTGGGAGCAACACCTTTAATTTACAGTATCACTCTGGTCTTTTGTTTTATTTTTACTACACCCCTGGAGTGGTATCACTAATGTCTGTTCCCTGTCTACGGTACAATACTTACCAGCTGCCGTCTTCCGCTGTTCTTCACTTCGCCAACTTACAACTGCCACAGCTCCAGACTGACCAGAAGTCACAGCTAACTAGTCTATGAGAGCCTTGCTCTGGCTATCATAGGCTTACATTGAAAAGTGACTTCCAGTTCAGCCAGCAAAGTTTGAAGTCATCCGGTAGGTTGAAACTATGAACAGGACTGGAGCGGTGCCAAGAACAGCAGAAAACGGTGGCAAGTATGTGTTCTACTACAGGCAGGGATATAGATAGATAGATAGATAGATAGAGGGATAGATAGATAGATAGATAGATAGATAGATAGATAGATAGATAGATAGATAGAGGGATAGATAGATAGATAGATAGATAGATAGATAGAGGGATAGATAGATAGATAGATAGATAGATAGATAGATAGATAGATAGATAGATAGATAGATAGATAGATAGAGGGATAGATAGATAGATAGATAGATAGATAGATAGATAGATAGATAGAGGGATAGATAGATAGAGGGATAGATAGATAGATAGATAGATAGATAGATAGATAATAGATAGATAGATAGATAGATAGAGGGATAGATAGATAGAGGGATAGATAGATAGATGGATAGATAGATAGATAGATAGATAGATAGATAGATAGAGGGATAGATAGATAGATAGATAGATAGATAGATAGATAGATAGATAGATAGATAGATAGATAGATAATAGATAGATAGATAGATAGATAGAGGGATAGATAGATAGAGGGATAGATAGATAGATGGATAGATAGATAGATAGATAGATAGATAGATAGATAGATAGATAGATAGATAGATAGAGGGATAGATGACTCCTCTACATTACCGTACACTTTATTTGTTGCTGCCTAGTTTCTCTATATTTTATGAAGGGGATATTCCGATATAATCTAGCATTGCACAGTGCGGCTCTTATTATTTTTTCTAGATAGATAGTTACAGACATCATTACTAATATTCTTCAGAGTTACAGAATTATTATATATAAAGTCCAAACTTAAATACTGACAAACAATCCGCGGCCCCTACACCTCTGGTTGTGAAATTCCATGTTATATGACATTTCCATGATAGGAAAAAAAAGGCGCCAAATGATTAGACTTTCGGATTATTGTATGGTGGATTACAGGAATTACACTGGACACAGGCAAACCCGAGGAGCTAGCAATCTAAATGACCTGCCTTAGCTATATGTGTACAGGCTCTTCCTATAACACCGCACACCGGGGTCTCCACCCATTGTCTCCAATCATTACAGGACTACATCTCCCTGCAGCTCTCTGGGTGCTTGCTGTGCGTTGTAGTTCTGCACCAGCTGGAGAGCCACAGGTGGGAGATCACTGGATCCCGGCAGATCACACGCCTGATAGGTTTCTGAATGAACAGTGACTCCAGCTCATCAGACTGGTGGAAAAGAGAGAAATGATCACTGACTCCAATCTATAAATAAGAAAGGGGCAACTGTGAATGAGAAGGAAAACTCTCATCATATAGGGAAGGGGGCACAATAACAGATCTAATGGGGGACTGCAGCTCCCAGAATGCCCTGCCAGCCAACAGCAGCCTGAGACTTGTAGTTCATACAGTGCACAAGGAGATACACGAGAATACACAGCAATGGCTGATGCTTCACTGTAGACATCAACATAACTGAGAAAATGAGCAGCTTCACTACAAAGGGTCATCTGAGGATTCGCATGTATTATCCCTCTATCCCTCTATCTATCTATCTATCCATCCATCTATCTATCTCTCTATCTATCTATCCCTCTATCCATCCATCCATCTATCCATCCATCTATCTATCCCTCTATCTATCCCTCTATCTATCCCTCTATCCCTCTATCTATCCATCTATCCCTCTATCTATCTATCTATCCCTCTATCTATCCATCTATCTCTCTATCTATCTATCCCTCTATCTATCCCTCTATCTATCTATCTATCTATCTATCCATCCATCTATCTATCTCTCTATCTATCTATCCCTCTATCCATCCATCCATCTATCCATCCATCTATCTATCC